>NW_028292745.1:0-71500 GCF_964252035.2 Podarcis erhardii | reverse complement strand
TCATTCTGCATTTTGTGAAAGAGCTGCGTTGAGAACAGTGTTGAAGAAAGAAGGAATGTTTTTCAAGGGTGAGCCATTTATCCACCGCCGGTTTGGAAAAACAGTTTGAGTCGATGCCTTAACAGGACTTTCAGCGGAAACGTCAGTGCTCGCTGTTTAAAAACATATTAAGACAATATAAGGTGATTGAAGTACATCTTCTCAAGCGCGCTTGGCATAGCGCAAGATTGAACGCCAATGCCTCCGTTCGCGCTCGCGTTTCCTTTAAAGTATCTAATTCTTTTTCTTCTATTGTATCACCAAAACTTTTTAATGACCCTGATCAGCGCCAATTTGCTGACATGGTCCGCACAGTACTGGAAAAAGAAAGGCAGAAGCGTAGACACTTTCCGTCGCAAAGGGTAGAAGTGGGACCCCAGGCAGAAGTCAATCTGTGAACGTATCGTTAAGATCGTCGCATAATGTGCTTTTTCAAATCAACGCACACTATCGAATCTAGAGAACGTGACAATTACTTTGACAAACGTTTAGTCTCACAAGGTCAGAAACGTCCGGGTTTGTGCATTACTTGTACAAATGAGTTTGTTCGATACGTACACGCATAGGCGCAATACGAGCCTTTGCTATTGTTGCTGTGTAATTGTTTCATTTGTGCACCAAATTTGAGGGCGTGCTACACGGCTTACTCTCTTCAAACGTATATGCAGTCGCACAACTTGCAGGGAATGCATCGTGTCGTACAAATAAAGATTTACATACTAGTTTAACAATATGTAAGCACGAGAAAACTTGATAAAACACACATAGACGTCTAAGATGTCTTTTCCTTGATGAAGTTGCTGGTGAGTTTTCAACGCTCGCCTTAACAACGTTTGTTGTGCAGTGCCTCACAAGTAAGGCGAACGTCGAGAAGGTGACGCTCCGCTCAGCTCCTGATTTATGTATCTGATTGCTCAGCCCGATAAAGATCGAATCCGTCTTAGAAAAAAGTACTTCAAGTGTATTTTAACTGTTTTGTTTACTTAAAAAATATATGCATAAAGTACTCATCTGCATTGCCACAGAAATGCGGTCTCCCATCTCTCTCACAGGAGATATGTCTTGCAATGCGAGGCAGTAAAACGCTGTTGTGCAATATCGTATAGATTCTGGAAAGATCGAATGTGTGCTTTGCGGCTCACATTTTCCGCGTATAAGTCGACTGCGTAGTCAGGAGGGGAAACATAAGTATGAAAAGTATGGGTTTTTTCACTCGGATGCTGTTTCACAATTAGAAACAAAAACCAATACACATACAGTGCCCCGCGAGAAAAGTGCCAACTTCTACGTAGCATAAACTCAATTTTGCAAGGCATACTTTTGATAAGGCTGCTGTACATCCTTTAAAAACATATAGCGACTTGTGCGAAAGTGTGCTTCACCGCTTACCTTCTACAATCACATTCTCAGCCACACAGCCTGAATTAGCAATAGAGCTTCTTGAATTGATACACTACTATTTTTTCAGATGGTACGGTCACTTGTGAAGGCAATCATGTAAAAAAACCATGACTTTACAGAAAAACCTTGGCGGTCACATAGCGCATTTAATGTCCTTCGCAATGCTCGCCCTCGTCGTCGATGATGTCTAACCGCTCCTATGTACTGCAGTGTTCGAAAATGTGCTACACGGCTCACGCTAAAGAACACACTCGACAGAGCAGCGTGCAATATAGATAATGCTGATGCTATGTGAACACAATGAACTAGTCGATTCAAGCCTTGCTAGAAAGGTTCTAGCCTCCGTCTAACACAGAATTTTCAGTGTGATATTTTATCTTTCAACATGCTGCTTTGAATCTTTTCATTGATGCTGCAGAATACAAGAATGTGCCCCATGTTTCACTTTCGAGAACTATATAATCAAGAGCGCAGTCTGCACTATTTGCAACAGGCCCAAGGCTCAGAACATTTGTTCTGTCTAATGTGGCGTTTGCACAAAAACACACACTACAATCAAAAACACAAAGTGAATATAGGATACTGCCTTCGGTGATCAGCCAGCGACGTATCCTTCATCACGTGATTTTTCCATGCCTGCCGTGTGCAACACTTCACAAATACCGCGATCCTCAAGACAGTGCTGCACGACTCAGGTTCTGATTGCTTAATTTGATCTGATAAAGTTGACGAAAATGATTTTTTATTACTCTACTGCTTTTTTTACTTTCGAAACTACCCAGTCGCTCGACTAATAAACGCACTGCTACAGCGATACCTTTTTTATTAACGCAGATGAACTAACTGGCAACGCGAGCTCCTAGAATGGCTTCACGACCTGAAGTCACAGTCTCTACCATGCAGCCTGCAATAGAAGTACTGGGGCAAGTAGAGAGATCTTTTTTCTCTCTTCAATTGCTTTGTCTGCTTGTATAAACAATCAGGTACTCAACCATGCACTGAATGCGACAAACACTTTTCCCTGCATCTAGCACAGTAAATTTACGTTAAATGTCTGCGAGACATGTAATCAACTACCAGTCATTCTCCTCATAATGTATAACTCTAATAAAGCGAGGATTTCAGTTTCTGGAAGAGATATGTGTAAGTGACCAGCATACGCATTTTTTAGGTACTCGAGATGTATGTACATGTGATGTTGCACTGTGTAGGACGGACACACGCGTGACTACACTACTTGTGTGTGGCGCTTTGTGAGGGGACTGCGCATTGTACAGAAGAGAATGCAAGACTCCCATGTGCGAGTCGTCTATCGACAGCCGTTTAGAAATCAGAGCGTGCGGAGTTTTCAGGCGAACCGTCAGATAAATTGTTCATTGCTTGCTATTTAAAAGACACTGTAATACAAAACTTACAAAATAAGTTCTTTCAACTCGCGCTTGGCAGTGCGCAAGACGTCAGGCCAATGTCTCTTCTTCACTCTTTCCTTGTGTTATAGTAGTATTTTGCTTTTTTGCACGCACATCAATCACGACATTACAGAGCCTCTGACGAATCATGAACTTCTAAGTGCAAGGCTGTGCTACGGTATTGGAGCAGCCTTCTATAGGTAATGCAATGGTACAGAATGTACTGCACGGCTCACGCTCTAAACGCATACAATAAACCGAGCACCATGCAACGAAGGTAATGGCGTTGCTGTGTCTACATGAGATTCCAATCAAGTAGAAGATACGCGCCTTGCTGGAGAAATTGCTAATTTTTTTAATACACAAGAGATTTATTTTGAAACTCGGTTTTACGAAACGTTTCTGTCTTGCCGAATTCGTAGACGCTGCAAATTACAAACGTGTTCTCGAAGTCTCACTTTCTAAATGTATACAATTGACAGCGAACTCTGCCTATCGACAAGCCCTAGAGAGAACTCGGTCTTATTTAGTACTACGTCTGCAGGAGACCACCAGCTGCCTAGTAAATTTATGTTAGATTTATAAAATGCTCTACCGTGAGCTAGGAGCTACTCTGTTTTCAGCGCATGCTTACACCATCTCTGCAGGGCAACACTTCTCATATATTGCAATATCCAAAATTGTGCTGCAAAGCTCAGATCCAAAATCAATGACACAAAGTCATTGATGATGCTGGTGCGAATTGACAAAAAGAGTTTCAAATCATTTTACTGTACATTTTTGCCTTGTAAAACTGCTTGATATTCGGATCCTACACAGTTACATTTCGAAACTGTCTGCTTTTCATGCATTGCAATTATTTCAGTTTTCAATGTGAGCTTCTGAATTTCTACTGTGCGTTTCCGAATGTTATCTTCACGGTTCAATTTCTGTGAGCGTGTGATCTCACAACATCAACTACGCAACATGCAATAAGATTATGCATCCTGGAAGAAGAATTTCCAATCTCATTGTAGTGCGGTGCTCATACTTGCAAAGACCTTCAAGTAATCAAATCATGCACCATCAATGTATATTCAGCTCCGATGTAATACAGTCAATCTGTATTGAGGATCTACGTATTGGCTACCCCCGCACTCTTTGCAACAGGCCCAAGTCTATGTACAAGTATTTCGTCTATTGTAAGGTTTGCAGAAAAACACACGCTACGACGTAAACACAAAACAAATGTAACGTGCTCGCTTTCGTTATGAACAAGCGCCCAAATGTTTAACGCAAGGCTTTCCCATGTCTGCTGTGTACAACAACTCAAAAATACCGTAAATATCGAAACCGTGCTGCACGGAACAGGCCTTGATGCAAATACTCGGTCTCACATCCTGTAATAGAGGTAATGCCACTTGAGGAAAAAAGTGTTTTGGTAGTCTACTTTTTTTTTTCATTATATAAGATTAACTTCACTCCCTGAATTCACATTTTCACTCTCGCAGCCTGCAATGGAGGTAATGCGGCATGAAGAAAAAAATTTCTACTCTCTTCAAATGCTTTGTTAGCTTGTATAGAGAATCAAGTAGTCAAACCATGCACTGAATGCGACAAAACCTTTGCCCTCCATCTAGCACAGTAAATTTACGTTAAATGTCTGCGGGACATGTAATCAACTGCTAGTCATTTTTCTCATACTGTATGACTGCGGTAAAGCATAGACTTCAGTTTCTGAAAGAGATATGTGTAAGTGACCTGCGTACGCATTTTACAGGTACTCGAGATGTCTACACATGTCATGCTGCACTGCGTAAGACGGACAGACTTCTGCCTCCACTACTTGTGGTGTGGCGCTTTGTGAGATGATTGCGCATTGTACCACGAGAGAGAGTGCAGGAATTTCACGACTTGTTTATCGACCGCCGTTTAGAAAGCAAAGCGTGCGGAGTCTTCAGCGAAACCGTCAGCTGAATCGTCCAGTGCTTGCTATTTGAAAGACAAAGTAATGTAAAATGCGTAGAATACGTTTTTGCAAATAGCGCTCGGCACTGCGCGAGACGTCAGGCCAATGTCTCTTTTTACACTTTTTATCTTCTAAATTTTGTGTCTTGCTTTTTCGCCTGCACTATCATCAAGACATTGAAGAGTCTCTGACGGCGCGTGGTCGCATAGGTGCAACGCTGTGCTACGATTTTGGAGCAGCCTTCTAGAGGTAATGCAATGGTATAGAATGTACTGCACGGCTCACGCTCTAAACGCATACAATAAACCGAGCAGCGCGCAACGAAGGTAATGGTGTTGCTGTGTCTACATGAGATTTCAATCAAGTAGAAGATACGCGCCTTGTTAAAGAAATTGCTAATTTTTTTAATACACAAGAGATCTTGTTTCAAACTCGATTTTACGAAACTTTTCTGTCATGCAGAATTCGTAGACGCTGCAAATAACAAACGTGTTCTCGAAGACTCACTCACTGAATGTATACAATTGACAGCGGAGTCTGCACTATTTACACGCCCTAGAAAGATTTTGATCTTGTTTAGTGCCATGTCTGCAGAACAACGCTACCTATCTAGTGAAACTATGTTAGACACATAAAAAGCTCTCTACCGTGAACTGCGAGCTACCAAGTGTTCAGCGCAAGCTTACACCATCTTTGCTGGGCAACACTTCTAAAATACCGCGAGATCCAAGGTTGTGCCGGAAAGCTCACGTCCAAAATCAGTACCACAAAGTCTTTGACGAAAGTGGTGCAACTTGACAAAAAGTGTCTCAGAACACTTCCCTATACATTGTTGATTTGTAAAGATTTTTCGTTTTCGAACTCTGCACAGCTACCTAAAGGATTTTCAACCTTCCTATGCATTACAATTGGTTTGCTTTTCAATGTGAGCTTCTGAAACTACTGCTTTGCAAGCTTTTATGAATCCTGAGATGTCCGAAAGAATCCTGCATAGTTCAATTCCTCATATTACAGCATCAACTAAGCAGCATTCACTAAAATAATGCACCTTGGAAGGAAAGCCTTCAATCTCATCCTATTGCGGTGTTCATATTTTTAGAGGCAACAAAGTAGTCAAACCATGCACCCCCAATGTGTATCTCTCTCCCCTATAGTACAGTCAATCTGTGTAACAAATCTACGAAATAGGGACGCCAGTCAAGTGAAGAATTTTTCTCTTGAAAACAAATATGGGTGGGCGATGTGCATACACGCTTTTCCAGGTACTCGAAATGTATACATTTGGAAAAAACTGCACTGTGTGAAACGGGCGCCCTTGTGTTAGACGTGTCATTCTGCATTTTGTGAAAGAGCTGCGTTGAGAACAGTGTTGAAGAAAGAAGGAATGTTTTTCAAGGGTGAGCCATTTATCCACCGCCGGTTTGGAAAAACAGTTTGAGTCGATGCCTTAACAGGACTTTCAGCGGAAACGTCAGTGCTCGCTGTTTAAAAACATATTAAAACAATATAAGGTGATTGATGTACATCTTCTCAAGCGCGCTTGGCATAGCGCAAGATTGAACGCCAATGCCTCCGATCGCGCTCGCGTTTCCTTTAAAGTATCTAATTCTTTTTCTTCTATTGTATCACCAAACCTCTTTAGTGACCCTGATCAGCGCCAATTTGCTGACATGGTCCGCACAGAACTAGAAAAAGAAAGGCAGAAGCGTAGACACTTTCCGTCGCAAAGGGTAGAAGTGGGACCCCAGGCAGAAGTCAATCTGTGTACGTATCGTTAAGGTCGTCGCATAATGTGCTTTTTCAAATCAACGCACACTATCGAATCTAGAGAACGTGACAATTACTTTGACAAACGTTTAGTCTCACAAGGTCAGAAACGTCCGGGTTTGTGCATTGATTGTACAAATGAGTTTGTTCGATACGTACACGCATAGGCACAATACGAGCCTTTGCTATTGTTGCTGTGTAATTGTTTCATTTGTGCACCAAATTTGAGGGCGTGCTGCACGGCTTACTCTCTTCAAACATATATGCAGTCGCAATGCTTGCAGGGAATGCATCGTGTCGTACGAAAAAAGATATGCATTCTAGTTTAACAATATGTAGGCACGAGAAAACTTGATAAAACACACATAGACGTCTAAGATGTCTTTTCCTTGATGAGGTTGCTGGTGAGTTTTCAACGCTCGCCTTAACAACGTTTGGTGTGCAGTGCCTCACAAGTACGGCGAACGTCGAGAAGGTAACGCTCCGCTCAGCTCCTGATTTATGTATCTGATTGCTCAGCCCGATAAAGATCGAATCCGTCTTAGAAAAAAGTACTTCAAGTGTATTTTAACTGTTTTGTTTACTTAAAAAATATATGCATAAAGTAATCGTCTGCATTGCCACAGAAATGCGGTCTCCCAGCTCTCTCACAGGAGATATGTCTTGCAATGCGAGGCAGTAAAACGCTGTTGTGCAATATCGTATAGATTCTGGAAAGATTGAATGTGTGCTTTGCGGCTCACATTTTCCGCGTATAAGTCGACTGCGTAGTCAGGAGGGGAAACATAAGTATGAAAAAGTATGGGTTTTTTCACTCGGATGCTGTTTCACAATTAGAAACAAAAACCAATACACATACAGTGCCCCGCGAGAAAAGTGCCAAAATTCTACGTAGCATAAACTCAATTTTGCAAGGCATACTTTTGATAAGGCTGCTGTACATCCTTTAAAAACATATAGCGACTTGTCCGAAAGTGTGCTTCACCGCTTACCTTCTACAATCACATTCTCAGCCACACAGCTTGAATTAGCAATAGAGCTTCTTGAATTGATACACTACTATATTTTCAGATGGTACGGTCACTTGTGAAGGCAATCATGTAAACAAACCATGACTTTACACAGAAACGTTGACGCTCACATAGCGCATTTAATGTCCTTCGCAATGCTCGCCCTCGTCGTCGATGATGTCTAACCGCTCCTATGTACTGCAGTGTTCGAAAATGTGCTACACGGCTCACGCTAAAGAACACACTCGACAGAGCAGCGTGCAATATAGATAATGCTGATGCTATGTGAACACAATGAACTAGTCGATTCAAGCCTTGCTAGCAAGGTTCTAGCCTCCGTCTAACACAGAATTTTCAGTGTGATATATTGTTTTTCAACATGCTGCTTTGAACCGTTTCATCAATGCTGCAGAATACAAGAATGTGCCCCATGTTTCACTTTCGAGAACTATATAATCAAGAGCGCAGTCTGCACTATTTGCAACAGGCCCAAGGCTCAGCACATTTGTTCTGTCTAATGTGGCGTTTGCACAAAAACACACACTACAATCAAAAACACAAAGTGAATATAGGATACTGCCTTCGGTGATCAGTCAGCGGCGCAGCCTTCATCGCGTGGTTTTTCCATGCCTGCCGTGTGCAACACTTCACAAATACCGCGATCCCCAAGACCGTGCTGCACGACTCAGGTTCTGATTGCTTAATTTGATCTGATAAAGTTGACGAAAATGATTTTTTATTACTCTACTGCTTTTTTTACTTTCGAAACTACCCAGTCGCTCGACTAATAAACGCACTGCTACAGCGATACCTTTTTTATTAACGCAGATGAACTAACTGGCAACGCGAGCTCCTAGAATGGCTTCACGACCTGAAGTCACAGTCTCTACCATGCAGCCTGCAATAGAAGTACTGGGGCAAGTAGAGAGATCTTTTTCCTCTCTTCAAATGCTTTGTCTGCTTGTATAAAAAATCTAGTACTCAAACCATGCACTGAATGCGACAAACACTTTGCCCTGCATCTAGCACAGTAAATTTACGTTAAATGTCTGCAAGACATGTAATCAACTACCAGTCATTCTCCTCATAATGTATAACTCTAATAAAGCGAGGATTTCAGTTTCTGAAAGAGATACGTGTAAGTGACCAGCATACGCATTTTTTAGGTACTCGAGATGTATGTACATGTGATGTTGCACTGTGTAAGACGGACACACGCGTGACTACACTACTTGTGTGTGGCGCTTTGTGAGGGGACTGCGCATTGTACAGAAGAGAATGCAAGACTCCCATGTGCGAGTCGTCTATCGACAGCCGTTTAGATTTCAGAGCGTGCGGAGTTTTCAGGCGAACCGTCAGATAAATTGTTCATTGCTTGCTATTTAAAAGACACTATAATACAAAACTTACAAAATAAGTTCTTTGAATTCGCGCTTGGCAGTGCGCAAGACGTCAGGCCAATGTCTCTTCTTCACTCTTTCCTTGTGTTATAGTAGTATTTTGCTTTTTTGCACGCACATCAATCACGACATTACAGAGCCTCTGACGAATCATGAACTTCTAAGTGCAAGGCTGTGCTACGGTTTTGGAGCAGCCTTCTATAGGTAATGCAATGGTACAGAATGTACTGCACGGCTCACGCTCTAAACGCATACAATAAACCGAGCACCATGCAACGAAAGTAATGGTGTTGCTGTGTCTACATGAGATTCCAATCAAGTAGAAGATACGCGCCTTGCTGGAGAAATTGCTAATTTTTTTAATACACAAGAGATTTATTTTGAAACTCGGTTTTACGAAACGTTTCTGTCTTGCCGAATTCGTAGACGCTGCAAATTACAAACGTGTTCTCGAAGTCTCACTTTCTAAATGTATACAATTGACAGCGAACTCTGCCTATCGGCAAGCCCTACAGAGAATTCGGTCTTATTTAGTACCACGTCTGCAGGAGACCACCAGCTGCCTGGTAAATTTCTGTTAGATTTATAAAGTGCTCTCTATCTTGAACTATGAGCTGCCTGGTGTTCAACGCATGCTTACACCATTTCATCTGGGCAACAATTCTTAAATATCGCAAAATTCAAAATTGTGTTGCGAAGCTCAGATCCAAATTCCATAGCACAATGTCATTCATGAAGGAGATATGACTTAACAAAAAAAGTCTTCAATCATTTTATTATACGTTGTTGCTTTGAGAAAATGCTTCGGATTCGAAATCTGCACAGCTATATTTAGAATTTGTCTGCTTCACATGCATCATACATATTCTTGTTCTCAATGTAAGCTTCTGAATTTGCTATTCTGCACGGTCAAAAGTATGCTTCACGGTTCAATTCCTCGTATCAAAGCATCAACTACGCAGCATGCAATAAAGTATCGCAGCTTGGAAACAGAGCTTTCTACCTCATCTTAATGCTGTGCTTATACTTGTAAAGACAATCAAGTAGTCAAACCATGCACTCTCAATGTGGGTTTATCTCCGATGTAGTACGGTCAATCTGTTTTAAGAATCTACGCATTGGCTACCCCCGCACTACTTGCAACAGGCCCAAGTCTATGTACATGTATTTCGTCTAATGAAGAATTTGCAGAAAAACACACGCTACGACGTAAACACAAAATGAATATAGGATGCTCTGTTTTGTAATCAGCAAGCGACCAAGTGTTTAAAGCAAAGGTTTCCCATGCCTGCTGTGTGCAACAACTCAAAAATACCGTGAATATCAAACACGTGTTGCACGGGTCAGAATCTGCTTTATTAATGCAATCTCACATCCTGTAATAGAGGTAAAGTCACTTGATGAAAATAGTGTTCCAGTTTTTTACTTTTTTCACTCTTCACTACACCCAGGTACCTGAACACACATGCACTGTTATAAAGGAACTGGTTTTACTCTCAACGCAGATAAATAGTTTGCAATGCGAGCTTCTAGGATGGCTTCAAGTCCTGAAGTCACAGTCTCAACCACGCAGCATGCAATAGAAGTAATGCGGCAAAAAAGGAATTCCATCTACTCTCTTCAAATGCTTTGTTTACTAGTAAAGACAATCTGGTTGTCAAACCACGCACTGAATGGGAAAAAAAATTTGCCCTCCATCTAGCACAATAAATCTACGTTATAATATCTTTACGAGACATCTAATAAAGCTCCAGTCATTCCCCTCACAATGTATAACTCTTGTAGACCACAGATTTCATTTCCTGAAAAAGACATGGAGAAGTTATCAGCATACGCACTTTTTAGATACTCGAGATGTCTACACATGTCTCGCTGCACTGCGTAAAACGAACACATTTTTGCCTACACTACGTTTAGTGTGGCGCTTCGAGGGGGCTGCGCACTGTACCATGACAGAGAGAGAGTGCCAAAATCTCAATTGCTAGTGGTTTATCAACTGCCGTTTCTAAAGCAAAGCGTGCGGAGTCGTCAACTGAACCATCAGCTAAATCGTCCAGTGCTTGCTATTTAGAAGACAGAGTCATAAAAAGTGCAGAAGGTATGATTTTCCAAATATCGCTTGGCAATGCGCGAGAAGTCAGGCCAATGCCCCTTCTCACACTTTTTTTTCTTTTATATTTCGTGTCTTGCATTTTCGTCTGCACTATTAAGACATTGAAGAGTCTCTGACGGCGAGTGGTCGCATAGGTGCAACGCTGTGCTACGGTTTTGGAGCAGCCTTCTACAGGTAATGCAATGGTACAGAATGTACTGCACGGCTCACGCTCTAAACGCATACAAAAAACCAAGCACCGTGCAACGAAGGTAATGATGTTGCTGTGTCTACATGAGATTCCAATCAAGTAGAAGATACGCGCCTTGTTCAAGAAATTGCTTATTTTTCATATACACAAAAGGTCTAGTTTCAAACTCGGTTTTAGAAAGTTTTCTGTCATGCAGAATTCGTAGACGCTGCAAATAAAAAACGTGTTTCCGGAGACTCACTCTCTGGAAATATACAATTAACAGCGAACTCTGCACTATCGACAAACCCTAGAGAGAATTCGGTTTTGCTTAGTGCCACGTCTGCAGGGGACCACCAGCTGCCTGGTAAAATTATGTTAGAATTATAAAATGCTCTACCGTCAACAAGGAGATACTCAGTGTTTAACGCATGTTTGCATCATCTCTGCTGAACAACGCTTCCTAGATACCGCGAAATCCAAAATCGTGCTGCAAGAATCAGGTCCAATATTAAAAAAAAAAAATTCCTTGATAAAGATGAGGCGATTTGACAAAAAGGGTCTCCTGATATTCTGCTGTACACTGCTGCACTGTAAATGTGCTTGACATTAGGACTGTGCACAGCTACATATAGAAAAATGTCTCCTCCCTGCGCCTCACAATTTGTCTACATCTCTACGCGAGCTTCTGCATTGGCCGCTTTGCATGTTTCTATGAATACTGAGATGTCCGAAAGAATGCTCCACGGTTCAATTTGTCTAACTACAGCTTCCATTATGCAGCTTGCAATAAGATAATGCGGCTTGAAAAGAAAGCTTTCTACGGGGGGGTGTTCGTATTTGTAGAGGCAATCAGGTAGTCAAATCATGCATCCCCAATGTATACCTATCTCCCGTGTAGTACAATCAATCTGTGTTAGAAATCTACGAAATAAGGACGCCTGACAAACGAAAATTTTTTTTAAAAAAACAATATGGAAAAGCGATCTGTATACACATCTTTCAGGTACTCATGATGTATACACTGGGAAAAATTTCACTGTATGAAAAGGGAGCCCTTGTGTTTACATTTATGATCCTGCATGTTGTGAAAAGCTGTGTTGTGGACGATGTTAAAGGGAGAGAGAAACTGTTTCATCTGTGAGTCGTTTATTCACCGCCAGCGCAACAAACAAATTGTGCGAATGCGTCAATAGAAGGGGCAGCGGAAACGTCAGCGCTCGCTGTTTGAAAACAGAATAAAACAGTATAAAGTGATTGTTGTACAACCCCCTCGCGATCCATAGCGCAAATGTTTACGTTAGTGTCTCGGTTTGGACATGCTTTTTTTTTAAATGTCGTCTTTTTCTTTTTCGTTTGACGTAGAATCAAGACTTTTCAGTGACCCTGATCAGCACCAGATTGCTGACATGGTCCGCATATATCAATGTAAGGAGAAAGACAGAAGCGTAAACGCTTTCCGTCGCATATTGTAAAGGAGTGTTTCTAGACAAGTATCGTGTTGACTGGAGTCGTTGCGTAACGTGTTTTTATAAAATCAACACGCACTATCAAATCCCGAGAACGTAACAGATATTTTAACAAATGTCTAGCCTCACAGGGTCAAAAACATCCGAGTTTGTACAATTCTTATACAGATTATTTTGTTCGTTATGCACACGCATAGTCACCATAAAAGCCTTAGCTATTGTTGCTGGGTAATTGGTTCATTTGTGCACCAAATATGAAAGCTTGCTGCACGGCTTACGATCTTTAAACATATATCCAGTCGCACAGCTTCCAGAAAGTGCATCGCGGCGTACGAATAAAGATTTACATTCCAGTTTAACAATATGTAGGCACGAAAAAACTTAGCGAAACACACATAGACTTCTAAGGCTTTTTCTCCTTGATGAAGTAGGTAGTGAGTTTTCAACACTCGCCTACGCAACGCTTGTTGTGAAATGCTTAACAGGTACGGCGAACATCGACAAGGTGACGCCCTGCTCAGCTCCTGATTTATGTCTTGGTTCGCGCAGCCTAAAAAAGACCAAGTTCGACCTAACAACATGTACCCTAGTGTATTATACTGTTTTGTTTACTTGTGAAATTGAAGAAAGTAAACGTCTGCACTGATACAGAAATGCGGTCTCCCATCTCTCTCACAGGAAATATGTCTTGCAATGCGAGGCAGTAAAACGCTGTTGTGCAATATCGTATAGGTTCTGGAAAGATCGAATGTGTGCTTTGCGGCTCACATTTTCCGCGTATAAGTCGACTGCGTCGTCAGGAGGAGAAACATAAGTATGAAAAAGTATGGGTTTTTTCACTCGGATGCTGTTTCACAATTAGAAACAAAAACTAATACACATACAGTGCCCCGCGAGAAAAGTGCCAGCTTCTACGTAGCATAAACTCAATTTTGCAAGGCATACTTTTGATAAGGCTGCTGTACATCCTTTAAAAACATATAGCGACTTGTCCGAAAGTGTGCTTCACCGCTCACCTTCTACAATCACATTCTCAGCCACACAGCCTGAATTAGCAATAGAGCTTCTTGAATTGATACACTACTGTTTTTTCAGATGGTACGGTCACTTGTGAAGGCAATCATGTAAAAAAACCATGACTTTACAGAAAAACCTTGGCGCTCACATAGCGCCGTTAATGTCCTTCGCAATGCTCGTCCTCGTCGTCGATGATGTCTAATCGCTCATATGTACTGCAGTGTTCGAAAGTGTGCTACACGGCTCACGCTAAAGAACACACTCGACAGAGCAGCGTGCAATATAGATAATGCTGATGCTATGTGAACACAATGAACTAGTCGATTCAAGCCTTGCTAGCAAGGTTCTAGCCTCCGTCTAACACAGAATTTTCAGTGTGATATATTGTCTTTCAACATGCTGCTTTGAACCGTTTCATCAATGCTGCAGAATACAAGAATGTGCCCCATGTTTCACTTTCGAGAACTATATAATCAAGAGCGCAGTCTGCACTATTTGCAACAGGCCCAAGGCTCAGCACATTTGTTCTGTCTAATGTGGCGTTTGCACAAAAACACACACTACAATCAAAAACACAAAGTGAATATAGGATACTGCCTTCGGTGATCAGTCAGCGGCGCAGCCTTCATCGCGTGGTTTTTCCATGCCTGCCGTGTGCAACACTTCACAAATACCGCGATCCCCAAGACCGTGCTGCACGACTCAGGTTCTGATTGCTTAATTTGATCTGATAAAGTTGACGAAAATGATTTTTTATTACTCTACTGCTTTTTTTACTTTCGAAACTACCCAGTCGCTCGACTAATAAACGCACTGCTACAGCGATACCTTTTTTATTAACGCAGATGAACTAACTGGCAACGCGAGCTCCTAGAATGGCTTCACTACCTGAAGTCACAGTCTCTACCATGCAGCCTGCAATAGAAGTACTGGGGCAAGTAGAGAGATCTTTTTTCTCTCTTCAAATGCTTTGCCTGCTTGTATAAACAATCAGGTACTCAACCATGCACTGAATGCGACAAACACTTTTCCCTGCATCTAGCACAGTAAATTTACGTTAAATGTCTGCGAGACATGTAATCAACTACCAGGCATTCTCTTCATAATGTATAACTCTAATAAAGCGAGGATTTCAGTTTCTGAAAGAGATACGTGTAAGTGACCAGCATACGCATTTTTAAGGTACTCGAGATGTATTTACATGTGATGTTGCACTGTGTAAGACGGACACACGCGTGACTACACTACTTGTGTGTGGCGCTTTGTGAGGGGACTGCGCATTGTACAGAAGAGAATGCAAGACTCCCATGTGCGAGTCGTCTATCGACAGCCGTTTAGATTTCAGAGCGTGCGGAGTTTTCAGGCGAACCGTCAGATAAATTGTTCATTGCTTGCTATTTAAAAGACACTATAATACAAAACGTACAAAATAAGTTCTTTCAACTCGCGCTTGGCAGTGCGCAAGACGTCAGGCCAATGTCTCTTCTTCACTCTTTCCTTGTGTTATAGTAGTATTTTGCTTTTTTGCACGCACATCTATCACGACATTACAGAGCCTCTGACGAATCATGAACTTCTAGGTGCAAGGCTGTGCTACGGTTTTGGGGCTGCCTTCTATAGGCAATGCAATGGTCGATACTGAACTGCACGGCTCACTCGCTAAGCGCATACAATAAACCGAGCAGCGTGCAACGAACGTAATGGTGTTGCTGTGTCTACATGTGAATCCAATCAAGATGAAGATCCGTGCCGTGCTAGAGAAATTGCTGTTTTCATAGTTACACAGGAGATTTTTTGAAACTCTGTTCTATAAAATTTTCTGTTTTGCAGAATTCGTAGGCGCTGCAAATTACAAACGTGTTCTCGAAGTCTCACTTTCTAAATGTATACAATTGACAGCGAACTCTGCCTATCGACAAGCCCTAGAGAGAATTCGGTCTTATTTAGTACCACGTCTGCAGGAGACCACCAGCTGCCTAGTAAATTTATGTTAGATTTATAAAATGCTCTACCGTGAGCTAGGAGCTACTCTGTTTTCAGCGCATGCTTACACCATCTCTGCAGGGCAACACTTTTCATATATCGCAATATCCAAAATTGTGCTGCAAAGCCCAGATCCAAAATCAATAACACAAAGTCATTGATGATGCTGGTGCGAATTGACAAAAAGAGTTTCAAATCATTTTACTGTACATTTTTGCCTTGTAAAACTGCTTGATATTCGGATCCTTCACAGTTACATTTAGAAACTGTCTGCTTTTCATGCATTGCAATTATTTCAGTTTTCAGTGTGAGCTTCTGAATTTTCTACTGTGCGTTTTCGAATGTATGCTTCACGGTTCAATTCCTGTGAGTGTGTGATCTCACAACATCAACTACGCAACATGCAATAAGATTATGCATCTTGGAAGAAGAATTTTCAATCTCATTGTAGTGCGGTGCTCATACTTGCAAAGACCTTCAAGTATTCAAATCATGCACCCTCAGTGTATATTAATCTCCGATGTAGTACAGTCAATCTGTATTGAGGATCTACGTATAAGCTACCTCCGCACTATTTGCAACAGGCCCAAGTCTATGCACATGTGTTTCGTCTATTGCAAGGTTTGCAGAAAAACACACGCTACGACGTAAACACAAAACAAATGTAGCGTGCTCGCTTTCGTTATGAACAAGCGACCTGATGTTTAACGCAAGGCTTTCTCGTAGCTGCTGTGTATAACAACTCAAAAATACCGTAAATATTTAAACCGTGCTGCACGGATCAAGTCTTGATTCAAATACTCGGTCTCACAACCTGTAATAGAGGTAATGCCACTTGACGAAAAAATGTTTTGGTATTCGAATTTTTTTTTCAATTCTTAAACATACTCAAGTATCTGAATAGACATGAACTGTTATAAAGGTAACGGGGTTTTTTCTCAACGCAGACGGAACAGACCTAATGTCATAGCCTCAGCAACGCAGCCTGTAATAGACGTTATGCGACATGAATAAAAATACATCTACTCTATTCAAATGCACTCTTCAGCTGTAAATCGTCAATCATGCACTGGATGCGGAAAAAAGTTTGCCCTCCATCTAGCACAATAAATCTACGTTATATGTCTACAAGACATGTCATCAAGTTCCAGTCAGTTTTCTCATAATATATGACTCTGGTAGATCAAAGAACGCATTTTCTGAGACAGATATGGGTAAGTGATCAGCATACGCATTTTTTTGGTACTCGTATACACATGTCATGCTGCACTGTGTACGGCGGACACACTCGTGCCTACACTACTTCTAATGTGGCGCTTTTTAAGGGGGTTGCGCATTGTATCGCGACAGAGAATGAGTGCGAAAATCTCATGTGCGAGTCGGTTATCGACTGCCGCTTAGGAAGCAAAGCGTGCGGAGTCTTCAGCGAAACCGTCAGTTTATTCGTTTAGTGCTTGCTATTCAGAAGACAGAGTAATACAAAGTGCGTAGAACACGTTTTTTCAAATATCGCTCGGCACTGCGCGAGATGTCAGACCAATGTCTCCTTTTAATTTCTTTATCTTCTAAACTTCGTTTCTTGCCTTTTCGCCTGCACTATCATCAAGAAATTGAAGAGTTTCTGACGGCGCGTGGTCTCATAGGTGCAAAGCTGTGCTACGGGTTTAAGGCAGCCTTCTATAGGTAATGTAATGGTAGAGAATGTACTGCACGGCTCACTCTCTAAGCGCATAAAATAATCCGAGCAGCGTGCAACGAAGGTAATGGTGTTGCTGTGTCTACATGTAAATCCAATCAAGTAGAAGATCCATGCCGTGCTAGAGAAATTGCTGTTTTCATAGTTACACAGGAGATTTTTTGAAACTCTGTTCTATAAAATTTTCTGTTTTGCAGAATTCGTAGGCGCTGCAAATTACAAACGTGTTCTCGAAGTCTCACTTTCTAAATGTATACAATTGACAGCAAAATATGCACTATCTACACGCCTTAGAAAGACTTCAATCTTGTTCAGTGCCATGTCCGCAAAAAAACACCAGCTATCTAGTGATACTATGTTTGATCTATAAAAGTCTCTCTACCTTGAAGTAGGAGCTAGCTAGTGTTCAGCGAAAGTTCACACCATCTTTGCTGGGCAACAGTGCTCAAATACCGCGAAATCCAAAATCTTGCTGCAAAGCTCAAATCTAAAATCAATTAGACAAAAGACATTGATGAAGGTGATGCGACATAAAAAAAGGGTTCTCTAGTATTCTAATGTACACTGTTGCATTGTAAAAGTGCTTGATCTTCAGCCTCTGCACAGCTATATATAGAAAAATGTCTCCTTTCTGCGCATCAAAATTTGTCTACATCTCTATGTGAGCATTTGCAATGGCTGCTTTGCATGTGTTTATGAATACAAAGATGTCCGAAAGAATGCTTCACGGTTCAATTTGTCTAACTACAGCTTCTGCTATGCAGGTTGTAGTACGATAAAGTGACTTGGAAGGAAAGCCTTCTACCTCATCCTAGTTGGTGCTCATATTTGTAGAGGCAATCAGGTACTCAAATCATGCACCGTCAATGTATTTCTATCTCCCGTGTAGTACAGTCAACCTGTGTTACAAATCTACGAAATAGGTACGACAGTCAAGTGAAGAATTCTTTTCTTGAAATCAATATGGAAAAGCGATCTGTTCACACATTTTTCAGGTACTCAAGATGTATACACTGGAAAAAATTGCAATGTGTGAAAAGAGCGCCCTTGTGTTTACATTTATGATCCTGCATGTTGTGAAAAGCTGCGTTGTGAACAATGTAAAAGGGAGAGAGAAACTATTTCATGTGTGAGTCGTTTATTCACCGCCGGTGCAAAAAACAAATTGTGCAGATGCACCAATAGAAGAGGCAGTGGAAAAGTCAGCGCTCGCTGTTTGAACAGAATATAACGGTATAAAGTGATTGATGTACAAACCCTTCGCGATCCATAGCGCAAACATTTACGCTAGTGTCTCGGTTTGGACTTGCGGTTTCTTTAAAGCTCGTCTTTTCTTTTTCTTTTGACGTAGAATCAAGACTCTCCAGTGACCGTGATCAGCACCAGATTGCTGACACGGTCCGCACATTACTAGAAGGAGAAAGACAGAAACGTAAATGCTTTCCGTCGCATATTGTAATAATGTGATTCTAGACAAATATCGTGTTGACTGGAGTCGTTGCGTAACGTTTTTTTTTTCAAATCAACACACACTATCAAATCCCGGAAACGTAACAGATATTTTGACAAAAGTCTAGTCTCACAGGGCCAAAAACATCCGAGTTTGTATTTTTCCTGTACAAATGAACTTGTTCAATATCTACACACATAGTCACAATAGAGCCTTTGTTACTGTTGTTGTGTAATTGTTTCTTTTGTGCTCCAAACTTGAGAGTGTGCTGCACGGCTTACACTCTTTAAACATATATCCAGTCGCACAGCTTGCAGAAAGTGCATCGCGGCGTACGAATAAAGATTTACATTCCAGTTTAACAATATCTAGGCACGAAAAAACTTAGCGAAACACACATAGACTTCTAAGGCTTTTTCTCCTTGATGAAGTAAGTAGTGAGTTTTCAACGCTCGCCTACGCAACGCTTGTTGTGAAATGCTTCACAGGTACGGCGAACATCGACAAGGTGACGCCCTGCTCAGCTCCTGATTTATGTCTTGGTTTGCCCAGCCTAAAAAAGACTATGTTCGACCTAACAGAGTGTACCCTAGTGTATTATACTGTTGTGTTTACTTGAGAAATTGAAAAGAATCAAATGTCTGCAATGCGACAGAAACGCTGTCTCCCACCTCTCACACAGTAGATCTAGTTTGCAATGCAGCCTGTGAAAATGCTGCATTCAACGTTTTATAGATGTTGAAGAGATCGAAAGAGTGCTTTGCAGCTCACAGCAAACAGTTCGACTGCGTAGTCAGCAGCAGGAAACATAGGTATGAAAAAATATGGGTTTTTCTAACATGGAAGCTGTTTTCACTTGTAGAAGCACTCCAATACACAAACAGTGCCCTGCAAAAAAAGCGCCAAATTCTACGGAGCATAGTAAAACAAATTTACAAACCATGATTCTGATAAGGATGCTGTGCAACATTTAAAGAACTAATGACTTGTCCGAAAGTGTGCTTCACGGCTTACTTTCTACAATCACATTCTCAGCCAAGCTGCCTGTATCAGAAACAGAGCCTCTTAAATTGATACACTACTAGTTTTGCTGATGGTGCGGTCACTTGTGAAGGCAGTCATGTAAGCAAACCATGAATATTACCAGAACGTTTAGCGCTTACATAGCACAGTCAATCCCATTTGCAATGCTCGCCTTTGTCATCGCTGTCTAATCGTTTACATGTACCGCAGAGTTCGAAAATGTGCTATACGGCTCACGCTAAAGAACACACTCGACAGAGCAGCGTGCAATATAGATAATGCTGATGCTATGTGAACACAATGAACTAGTCGATTCAAGCCTTGCTAGAAAGGTTCTAGCCTCCGTCTAATAGAGAATTTTCAGTGTGATATTTTATCTTTCAACATGCTGCTTTGAATCTTTTCATTGATGCTGCAGAATACAAGAATATGCCCCACGTTTCACTGTCGAGAACTATATAATCAAGAGCGCAGTCTGCACTGTTTGCAACAGGCCCAAGGCTCAGCACGTTTGTTCTGTCTAATGTGGCGTTTGCACAAAAACACACACTACAATCAAAACACAAAGTGAATATAGGATGCTGTTTTCCGTGGTCAGCCAGCGACGTATCCTTCATCGCGTGGTTTTTCCATGCCTTCCGTGTGCAACACTTCACAAATACCGCGATCCTTACTCGACTGCTTTTTTTACTCTGGAAACTACCCAGTCGCAAGAACAATAAATGCAGTGCTACAGCGATATCTTTTTTATTAACGCAGATGAACTAACTGGCAACGCGAACTCCTAGAATGGCTTCACCACCTGAAGTCACAATCTCAACCACGCAGCCTGCAATAGAAGTAATTCAGAATGAAAAGCAATCCATCTACTCTTTTCATATGCTTTGTTCACATGTAAAGATAATCAAGTAGTCAAACCATGCACTGAATGCGAGAAAAGTTTGGCCCTCCATCTAGCACAGTAAATCTACGTTGTAATTCTACAAGACATGTAATCAAGTTCCAGTCATTCTCCTCATATTCTATGACTCTGATAAACCAAAGAATTTCTTTTCTGAAAGAGATACGGGTATGTGAGCAGCGTAAATATTTTTTAGGTACTCACGATGTATACACATGACATGCTGCACTGTGTAAGACGGACACACTCGTGCCTACACTACATGTGGTGAGGCGCTTTGTGAGAGGGGTGCGCATAGTACCACGACATAAAAGAGAGTGGAAAAATCTGATGTGCGAGTCGTTTATCGACTGCCGTTTAGAAAGAAAAGCGTGCAAAGTTTTCAGCGGAATCGTCAGCTACATTGTCTTGTGCGTGCTATTTAAGAGACACAGTAATGCAAAGTGCGTAGAATATGTTTTCTCAAATATCGCTCGGCAATGCGCAAGACGTCAGGCCAATGTCTCTTTCTATTCTTCTGCATCTTCTAAATTTCGTGTGTTGCTTTTTCGCCGGCACTATCATCAGGATATTGCAGAACCTTTTATGACGCGTGGTGTCATATATGCGAGCTTGCGCAACAGTTTTGGGGCAGCCTTCTGTAGGTAATGCAATGGTCTAGAATGTACTGCACCGCTCACTCTCTAAAGGCATACAATAAACCAAGCCGCCTGCAACAAACGTAATGCTGTTGCTGCGTTTACATGTGAATCCAATCAGGTAGAAGATCCACGACATGTTAAAGAAATTGCTGTTAGTTTAATCGCCAAAGAGTTTCATTTTGAAACTCGCTTCTACAATTCTTCTGTCTTGCAGAATTTGTAGACGCTGTTATAAACGTGTTCTCGAAGTCTCACGGACTGAATGTATAAAATTACTAGCGGCGTTTGCACTACTCACACGCCTTAGAACGAGATTGGTCTTGTTTAGTTCCGTGTCTGCAAAAGAACACCAGCTACATAGTAAAAATATGTTAGATGTATAAAATGCTCTCTACCGTAAACTAAGAGCTACTCAGTGTTTACCGCATGTTTGAATCATCTCTGCTGGGCAACATTTCCTAGAGACCGCGAAATCCAAAATCGTGCTGCAAGAATCAGGTCAAATATTAGAAAAAAGCAAAGTCATTAATAAAGATGATGCGACTTGACAAAAAGGATCTCCTAGTATTCTGGTGTACACTGTTGCATTGTAAAAGTGCTTGACATTAGGATTGTGCACAAATACATATAGAAAAATGTCTTCTTTCTGCGCATCACAATTCGTCTACAGCTCTATGCGTGCTTCTGCATCGGCTTCTTTGCAGGTTTCTATGAAGACTGAGATGTCCGAAAGAAGGCTCCACGGTTCAATTTGTCAAACTAAAACTTCAACTATGCAGCTTGCAATAAGATAACGCGGCTTGGAAGGAAAGCTTTCTACCTCATACTTGTAAAAAGAATCAAGAAGTCAATCCCTGCACCGTCAATGTATTTTTATTTCTCGTGTAGCACAGTCAATCTGTGTTGCAGATCTACGAAATAGGAACGCCTGTCAAGTGAAGACATTTTGTCTTGAAAACAATATGGTCAAGCGATCCGTATACACATTTTTCAGGTACTCAAGATGTATACACTGGGAAAAAATTTCACTGTGTGAAAAGGGCGCCCTTGCGTTTACACATTTGATTCTGCATGTTGTGAAAAGCTGTGTTGTGAACGATGTTAAAGAAAGAGAGAAACTGTTTCATGTGTGAGTCGTTTATTCACCGCCAGTGCAACAAACAAATTGTGCGGATGCATCAATAGAAGGGGCAGCAGAAAAGTCAGCGCTCGCTGTTTGAAAACAGCGAGTATAAAGTGATTGATGTACAAACCCTTCGCGATCCATAGCGCAAATGTTTACGTTAGAGTCTCGGTTTGGACTTGCGTTTTTTTTTAAATGTCGTCTTTTTCTTTTTCGTTTGACGTAGAATCAAGACTTTTCAGTGACCCTGATCAGCACCAGATTGCTGACATGGTCCGCATATATCAATGTAAGGAGAAAGACAGAAGCGTAAACGCTTTCCGTCGCATATTGTAAAGAAGTGTTTCTAGACAAGTATCGTGTTGACTGGAGTCGTTGCGTAACGTGTTTTTATAATATCAACACGCACTATCAAATCCCGAGAACGTAACAGATATTTTAACAAATGTCTAGTCTCACAGGGTCAGAAACATCCGAGTTTGTACAATTCTTATACAGATTATTTTGTTCGTTATGCACACGCATAGTCTCCATAAAAGCCTTAGCTATTGTTTCTGGGTAATTGGTTCATGTGTGCACCAAATATGAAAGCTTGCTGCACGGCTTACGTTCTTTAAACATATATCCAGTCGCACAGCCTGCAGAAACTGCATCGCGGCGTACGAAAAAAAGATTTACATTCCAGTTTAACAATACGTAGGCACGAAAAAACTTAATAAAACACACATAGACTTTCAAGGCGTCTTCTCCTTGATGAAGTAGGTAGTGAGTTTTCAACAGTCGCCTACACAACGCTTGTTGTGAAATGCTTCACAGGTACGGCAAACAACGACAAAGTGACGCCCCGCTCAGCTCTCGAGTAATATCTTTGATTGCGCAGCCCTGAGGAAATTACGTCTCACGTAACAAAGAATAGTTCTATTGAATTTTGGTGTTTTGTTTTTCGAGAACTTGGAATGGAGTAAACGCTGACACTGAGACAGAAATGCTGTCTCCCATCCCCTTACACAGTACATTTAGAGTGCATTGCATCCTATGAAACTGCTGCTGTGCAGCGTGTTATACATGCTGAAAAGATCGAAAGTGTGCTCTGCGTCTCACATGTTGAGCTCATAACTCGACTGCGTAGTGAGCAGTAGGACACATAGGTATGAAATAATATGGGTTTCTTTCATTCGGATGCTGTTTTCACATGTAGAAGCAATCCAATACATACACAGTGCCCTGCGAGAACAGTGCCGGATTCTACGTAGCATAGTAAAACAAATTTATAAACCATGGCTTTGATAAGTCTGCTACGCAACTTTCAAAAAACAAATGACTTGTCTGAAAGTGTACTTCACGGCTTACCTTCTACAATCCCATTCTCAACCACGCATCCTGCATCAGAAATAGAGCGCCTTGGATTAAAACACAGTTACTTTTTCCTGATGTTACATCACTTGTGAAGGCAACCATGTAGTCAAACCATGACTTTGTACAGAAATTCTGGCACACACGTAGCACAGTTCATCTCATTTGCAATGCTCGCCTTCGTCATCGCAGGCATTCGTCCGAGCAGCACGCAATACAGATAATGCTTATGCTATGTTCACTTATGAACACAATGAACTAGTTGATTTATGCGTTTCTAGAAAGGTTGGTGCCTTTGTCTAGCACAGAATATCTAGTGTGTTATTCCATCTTTTAAGATGCTGCTTTGCAACTTTCCATCGGTGCTGCAAAACACGGAAATGTGCCCCATGTTTCACTGTCTAGAACTATATAATCAATACCGCAGTCTGCATTATTTGCAACAGGCCCAAGGCTCAGTACATTTGATCTTCCTAATGTGGTGGTTGCACAAAACACACGCTAAAATAAAAAAACACAAAGTGAATATAGGATACTGCCTTCGGTGATCAGCCAGCGACCTGGCGTTCAGCGCGACGCTTTTTACATGCCTGCCGTGTGCAACACTTCACAAATACCGCGATCACCAAGACCGTGCTGCACGACTCAGGTTCTGATTGCTTAATTCGATCTGATAAAGTTGACGAAAATGATTTTTTATTACTCTACTGCTTTTTTCACTCTCGAAACTACCCAGTCGCTCGACTAGTACTGCACTGCAACAGCGATATCTGGTTTCTCTCATTGCAGATGGTCTAATTGGCAACGCGAGCTTCTAGAATGGCTTCACGTCCTGAAGTTATCGTTTTTACCACGCAGCCTGCAATAGACGTAATGCGGCATGAAAAGCAATCCATCTACTTTTTTCAAATGCTTTGTTCACATATAATGATAATTAAGTTGTCAAACCATGCACTGAATGCGAGAAAAATTTCGCCCTCCATCTAGCACAGTAAATCTACGTTGTAAATCTACAAGACATGTAATCAAGTTCCAGTCATTCTCCTCATATTCTATGACTCTGATAAACCAAAGAATTTCTTTTCTGAAAGAGATACGGGTATGTGAGCAGCATAAATATTTTTTAGGTACTCACAATGTATACACATGTCACGCTGCACTGTGTAAGACGGACACACTTGTGTCTACAATACCTGTGGTGTGGCGCTTTGTGTGGGGTTGCGGATTGTACCATGACAGAGAGAGAGTGCAAACCATTCACGTGCATGTCGTTTATCGACTGCTGTTCAGAAAGCAAAGCGTGCGAAATCTTCAGCGAAATCGTCACCTAAGTCGTCCAGTGCTGGCTATTCAATTGACAGAGTAATGCAAAGTGCGTAGAATATGTTGTCTCAAATATCGCACGGCAATGCGCAAGACGTCAGGCCTATGTTTCTTCTTCAATCTTTTTTCCTTTTAAAGTCGTTTTTTGCTTTCTGACATGCACTATCATCAGAACATTGCAGAACATTTGAGGACGCGTGGTCTTGTAGATGCAAGCTTATGCAACGGTATTGGGGCAGCCCTCTGTAGGTAATGCAATGCTCGAGAATTTACTGCACAGCTCACTGTCAAAAAGCATCCATTGAGTCGAGCAGCGTACAATAGACGTAATGGGGTTGCTGTGCCGACATGTGAGTGCAATCAATTAAACAATTTATGTCTTGCTAAAGAGTTCGCGGTGTTTTTAATCGCACAGACGTTTTACTTTGAAACTCCGTTCTACGAAATGTATCTGTTTTGCAGAATTTGTAGACGCTGTTACAAATTTGTTCTCGATGTCTCACCGTCTGAATGTGAACAATTGACAGCGGAGTCTGCACTATCTACACGCCCTAGAGAAAAAATTGGTCTTGCTTAGTGGCATGTGTAGAAAAGAACACCAGCCACCTAGTGAAATTATGTAAAATTTGTGAAATGCTCTCTACCGTGAACTAGAAGCTACCTAGTGTTTAGCGCAAGTGTACACCATCTCTGTTGAGCAGCAGTTCTCAAATACCGCGAAATCAAAAATTGTGCTGCAAAGCTCAGGTCCCAAAACAAAAAGGGCATAGTCATTGATGAATGTGATGCGACTTGATAAAAAGTGTCTCCTGATATTCTGCTGTACACTGTTGCATTGAAAAATTGCTTGACATTCGGACTCTGCACAACTACATATAGAAAAATGTCTTCTTTCTGCGCATCACAATTTGTCTACATCTCTACCAGAGCTTCTGCATTGGCTTCTTTGCATGCTTCTATGAATACTAAGATGTCCGAAAGAAGGCTCCACAGCTCAATTTGTCGAACTACAGCTTCAGCTAGGCAGGTTGCAGGTCGATAAAGCGACTTGGAAGGAAAGCCTTCTACCTCATCCTCATGCGATTTACAAACCTGTAAAGAGAATTAAGAAGTCAATCCCTGCACCGTCAATGTATTTTTATTTCTCGTGTAGCACAGTCAATCTGTGTTGCAGATCTACGAAATAGGAACGCCTGTCAAGTGAAGACATTTTGTCTTGAAAACAATATGGTCAAGCGATCCGTATACACATTTTTCAGGTACTCAAGATGTATACACTGGGAAAAAATTTCACTGTGTGAAAAGGGCGCCCTTGCGTTTACACATTTGATTCTGCATGTTGTGAAAAGCTGTGTTGTGAACGATGTTAAAAGGAGAGAGAAACTGTTTCATGTGTGAGTCGTTTATTCACCGCCGGTGCAAAAAACAAATTGTGCAGATGCATCAATAGAAGAGGCAGTGGAAAAGTCAGCGCTCGCTGTTTGAACAGAATAAAACGGTATAAAGTGATTGATGTACAAACCCTTCGCGATCCATAGCGCAAACATTTACGTTAGTGTCTCGGTTTGGACTTGCGGTTTTTTTAAAGGTGGTCTTTTTCTTTTTCTTTTGACGTAAAACCAAGACTCTCCAGTGACCGTGATCAGCACCAGATTGCTGACACGGTCCGCACATTACTAGAAGGAGAAAGACAGAAGCGTAAAAGCTTTCCGTCACAGAGTGTAGTAATGTGTTTCCAGACAAGGGTGTTCTGAGTACGTGTTTTTGAAATCGTTGCGTAATGTGCTTTGTCAAACCGACACGAACTGTCAAATTTCGAGAACATGAAAGATATTTTAATAAAAGTCTAGTCTCACAGGGTCAGAAACATCCGGGTTTGTACTTTTCTTAGATAAGTGATTTTGCTCGATATGTAAACGTATAATCGCAATACGAGCCTTTGCTATTGTTGCTGTGTATTTGGTTCATGTGTGCATCAAATATGAAAGCTTGCTGCACGGCTTACGCTCTTTAAACATATATCCAGTCGCACTGCTTGCAGGGAATGCATCGTGCCGTACGAAAAAAGATTTACATTCTAGTTTAACAATATGTAGGCACGAAAAAACTTAATAAAACACACATAGACTTTCAAGGCGTCTTCTCCTTGATGAAGTAGGTAGTGAGTTTTCAACAGTCGCCTACACAACGCTTGTTCTGAAATGCTTCACAGGTACGGCAAACAACGACAAAGTGACGCCCCGCTCAGCTCTCGAGTAATATCTTTGATTGCGCAGCCTTGAGGAAATTACGTCTCACGTAACAAAGAGTAGTTCTATTGAATTTTGCTGTTTTGTTATTCGAGAACTTGGAATGGAGTAAACGCTTACACTGAGACAGAAATGCTGTCTCCCATCCCTTACACAGTACATTTAGAGTGCATTGCATCCTATGAAACTGCTGCTGTGCAGCGTGTTATACATGCTGAAAAGATCGAAAGTGTGCTCTGGGTCTCACATGTTGAGCTCATAACTCGACTGCGTAGTGAGCAGTAGGACACATAGGTATGAAAAAATATGGGTTTCTTTCACTCGGATGCTGTTTTCACATGTAGAAGCAATCCAATACATACACAGTGCCCTGCGAGAACAGTGCCGGATTCTACGTAGCATAGTAAAACAAATTTACAAACCATGGCTTTGATAAGTCTGCTACGCAACTTTCAAAAAACAAATGACTTGTCTGAAAGTGTACTTCACGGCTTACCTTCTACAATCCCATTCTCACCACGCATCCTGCATCAGAAATAGAGCGCCTTGGATTAAAACACAGTTACTTTTTCCTGATGTTACAGTCACTTGTGAAGGCAACCATGTAGTCAAACCATGACTTTGTACAGAAATTCTGGCACACACGTAGCACAGCTTATCTCATTTGCAATGCTCGCCTTCGTCATCGCAGACATTCGTCCGAGCAGCACGCAATCAAGATAATGCTAATGCTATGTTCACTTATGAACACAATGAACTAGTCGATTTATGCGTTTCTAGAAAGGTTGGTGCCTTTGTCTAGCACAGAATATCTAGTGTGTTATTCCATCTTTTAAGATGCTGCTTTGCAACTTTCCATCGGTGCTGCAAAACACGGAAATGTGCCCCATGTTTCACTGTCTAGAACTATATAATCAATACCGCAGTCTGCATTATTTGCAACAGTCCCAAGGCTCAGTACATTTGATCTTCCTAATGTGGTGGTTGCACAAAACACACGCTAAAATAAAAAAACACAAAGTGAATATAGGATACTGCCTTCGGTGATCAGCCAGCGACCTGGCGTTCAGCGCGACGCTTTTTACATGCCTGCCGTGTGCAACACTTCACAAATACCGCGATCACCAAGACCGTGCTGCACGACTCAGGTTCTGATTGCTTAATTCGATCTGATAAAGTTGACGAAAATGATTTTTTATTACTCTACTGCTTTTTTCACTCTCGAAACTACCCAGTCGCTCGACTAGTACTGCACTGCAACAGCGATATCTGGTTTCTCTCAACGCAGATGGTCTAATTGGCAACGCGAGCTTCTAGAATGGCTTCACGTCCTGAAGTTATCGTTTTTACCACGCAGCCTGCAATAGACGTAATGCGGCATGAAAAGCAATCCATCTACTTTTTTCAAATGCTTTGTTCACATGTAAAGATAATCAAGTAGTCAAACCATGCACTGAATGCGAGAAAAATTTCGCCCTCCATCTAGCACAGTAAATCTACGTTGTAAATCTACAAGACATGTAATCAAGTTCCAGTCATTCTCTTCATAATGTAAGACTCTGGTAAACCAAAGAATTTCTTTCCTGAGAGAGATACGGGTATGTGAGCAGCATAAATATTTTTTAGGTACTCACGATGTATACACATGTCACGCTGCACTGTGTTAGACGGACACACTTGTGTCTACAATATCTGTGGTGTGGCGCTTTGTGTGGGGTTGCGGATTGTACCATGACAGAGAGAGAGTGCAAACCATTCACGTGCATGTCGTTTATCGATTGCTGTTCAGAAAGCAAAGCGTGCGAAATCTTCAGCGAAATCGTCACCTAAGTCGTCCAGTGCTGGCTATTTAAATGACAGAGTAATGCAAAGTGCGTAGAATATGTTGTCTCAAATATCGCTCGGCAATGCGCAAGACGTCAGGCCTATGTTTCTTCTTCAATCTTTTTTCCTTTTAAAGTCGTTTTTTGCTTTCTGACCTGCACTATCATCAGGACATTTCAGAACATTTGACGACGCGTAGTCTCATATATGCGAGCTTATGCAACGGTTTTGGGGCAGCCTTCTGTTGGTAATTCAATAGTCGAGAATGTACTGCACGGCTCACTCTCTAAAGGCACACGTTGGGTCGAGCAGCGTGCAATGGACGTAATGGGGTTGCTGTGTCGACATGTGAGTGCAATCAATTAAAAAATTTATGTCTTGCTAAAGAGTTCGCGGTGTTTTTAATTGCACAGACGTTTTACTTTGAAACTCCGTTCTACGAAATGTTTCTGTTTTGCAGAATTTGTTGACGCTGTTAAAAACTTGTTCTCGATGTCTCACCGTCTGAATGTGAACAATTGACAGCGGAGTCTGCACTATCTACACGCCCTAGAGAAAAATTGGTCTTGCTTAGTGGCATGTGTAGAAAAGAACACCAGCCACCTAGTGAAATTATGTAAAATTTGTGAAATGCTCTCTACCGTGAACTAGAAGCTACCTAGTGTTTAGCGCAAGTGTACACCATCTCTGTTGAGCAGCAGTTCTCAAATACCGCGAAATCAAAAATTGTGCTGCAAAGCTCAGGTCCCAAAACAAAAAGGGCATAGTCATTGATGAATGTGATGCGACTTGATAAAAAGTGTCTCCTGATATTCTGCTGTACACTGTTGCATTGAAAAATTGCTTGACATTCGGACTCTGCACAAATACATATAGAAAAATGTCTTCTTTCTGCGCATCACAATTTGTCTACATCTCTACCAGAGCTTCTGCATTGGCTTCTTTGCATGCTTCTATGAATACTGAGATGTTCGAAAGAAGGCTTCACGGCTCAATTTGTCGAACTACAGCTTCAGCTAGGCAGGTTGCAGGTCGATAAAGCGACTTGGAAGGAAAGCCTTCTACCTCATCCTCATGCGATTTTCATACTTGTAAAGAGAATTAAGAAGTCAATCCCTGCACCGTCAATGTATATTTATCTCTCGTGTAGCACAGTCAATCTGTGTTGCAGATCTACGAAATAGGAACGCCTGTCAAGTGAAGACATTTTGTCTTGAAAACAATATGGTCAAGCGATCCGTATACACATTTTTCAGGTACTCAAGATGTATACACTGGGAAAAAATTTCACTGTGTGAAAAGGGCGCCCTTGCGTTTACACATTTGATTCTGCATGTTGTGAAAAGCTGTGTTGTGAACGATGTTAAAAGGGGAGAGAAACTGTTTCATGTGTGAGTCGTTTATTCACCGCCGGTGCAAAAAACAAATTGTGCAGATGCATCAATAGAAGAGGCAGTGGAAAAGTCAGCGCTCGCTGTTTGAACAGAATAAAACGGTATAAAGTGATTGATGTACAAACCCTTCGCGATCCATAGCGCAAACAATTACGTTAGTGTCTCGGTTTGGACTTGCGGTTTCTTTAAAGGTGGTCTTTTTCTTTTTCTTTTGACGTAAAACCAAGACTCTCCAGTGACCGTGATCAGCACCAGATTGCTGACACGGTCCGCACATTACTAGAAGGAGAAAGACAGAAGCGTAAAAGCTTTCCGTCACAGAGTGTAGTAATGTGTTTCCAGACAAGGGTGTTCTGAGTACGTGTTTTTGAAATCGTTGCGTAATGTGCTTTGTCAAACCGACACGAACTGTCAAATTTCGAGAACATGAAAGATATTTTAATAAAAGTCTAGTCTCACAGGGTCAGAAACATCCGGGTTTGTACTTTTCTTAGATAAGTGATTTTGCTCGATATGTAAACGTATAATCGCAATACGAGCCTTTGCTATTGTTGCTGTGTAATTGGTTCATGTGTGCATCAAATATGAAAGCTTGCTGCACGGCTTACGCTCTTTAAACATATATCCAGTCGCACTGCTTGCAGGGAATGCATCGTGCCGTACGAAAAAAGATTTACATTCTAGTTTAACAATATGTAGGCACGAAAAAACTTAATAAAACACACATAGACTTTCAAGGCGTCTTCTCCTTGATGAAGTAGGTAGTGAGTTTTCAACACTCGCCTACACAACGCTTGTTGTGAAATGCTTCACAGGTACGGCAAACAACGACAAAGTGACGCCCCGCTCAGCTCTCGAGTAATATCTTTGATTGCGCAGTCTTGAGGAAATTACGTCTCACGTAACAAAGAATAGTTCTATTGAATTTTGCTGTTTTGTTATTCGAGAACTTGGAATGGAGTAAACGCTTACACTGAGACAGAAATGCTGTCTCCCATCCCTTACACAGTACATTTAGAGTGCATTGCATCCTATGAAACTGCTGCTGTGCAGCGTGTTATACATGCTGAAAAGATCGAAAGTGTGCTCTGCGTCTCACATGTTGAGCTCATAACTCGACTGCGTAGTGAGCAGTAGGACACAAAGGTATGAAAAAGTATGGGTTTCTTTCACTCGGATGCTGTTTTCACATGTAGAAGCAATCCAATACATACACAGTGCCCTGCGAGAACAGTGCCGGATTCTACGTAGCATTATAAAACAAATTTACAAACCATGGCTTTGATAAGTCTGCTACGCAACTTTCAAAAAACAAATGACTTGTCTGAAAGTGTACTTCACGGCTTACCTTCTACAATCCCATTCTCAACCACGCATCCTGCATCAGAAATAGAGCGCCTTGGATTAAAACACAGTTACTTTTTCCTGATGTTACATCACTTGTGAAGGCAACTATGTAGTCAAACCATGACTTTGTACAGAAATTCTGGCACACACGTAGCACAGCTTATCTCATTTGCAATGCTCGCCTTCGTCATCGCAGACATTCGTCCGAGCAGCACGCAATCCAGATAATGCTAATGCTATGTTCACTTATGAACACAATGAACTAGTCGATTTATGCGTTTCTAGAAAGGTTGGTGCCTTTGTCTAGCACAGAATATCTAGTGTGTTATTCCATCTTTTAAGATGCTGCTTTGCAACTTTCCATCGGTGCTGCAAAACACGGAAATGTGCCCCATGTTTCACTGTCTAGAACTATATAATCAATGCCGCAGTCTGCATTATTTGCAACAGGCCCAAGGCTCAGTACATTTGATCTTCCTAATGTGGTGGTTGCACAAAACACACGCTAAAATAAAAAAACACAAAGTGAATATAGGATACTGCCTTCGGTGATCAGCCAGCGACCTGGCGTTCAGCGCGACGCTTTTTACATGCCTGCCGTGTGCAACACTTCACAAATACCGCGATCACCAAGACCGTGCTGCACGACTCAGGTTCTGATTGCTTAATTCGATCTGATAAAGTTGACGAAAATGATTTTTTATTACTCTACTGCTTTTTTCACTCTCGAAACTACCCAGTCGCTCGACTAGTACTGCACTGCAACAGCGATATCTGGTTTCTCTCATTGCAGATGGTCTAATTGGCAACGCGAGCTTCTAGAATGGCTTCACGTCCTGAAGTTATCGTTTTTACCACGCAGCTTGCAATAGACGTAATGCGGCATGAAAAGCAATCCATCTACTCTTTTCAAATGCTTTGTTCACATGTAAAGATAATCAAGTAGTCAAGCCATGCACTGAATGCGAGAAAAATTTCGCCCTCCATCTAGCACAGTAAATCTACGTTGTAAATCTACAAGACATGTAATCAAGTTCCAGTCATTCTCCTCATAATGTAAGAATCTGGTAAACTTAAGAATTTCTTTCCTGAAAGAGATACGGGTATGTGAGCAGCATAAATATTTTTTAGGTACTCACGATGTATACACATGTCACGCTGCACTGTGTTAGACGGACACACTTGTGTCTACAATACCTGTGGTGTGGCGCTTTGTGTGGGGTTGCGGATTGTACCATGACAGAGAGAGAGTGCAAACCATTCACGTGCATGTCGTTTATCGACTGCCGTTTAGAAAGAAAAGCGTGCAAAGTTTTCAGCGGAATCGTCAGCTACATTGTCTTGTGCGTGCTATTTAAGAGACACAGTAATGCAAAGTGCGTAGAATATGTTGTCTCAAATATCGCTCGGCAATGCGCAAGACGTCAGGCCTATGTATCTTCTTCAATCTTTTTTCCTTTTGAAGTCGTTTTTTGCTTTCTGACCTGCACTATCATCAGGACATTTCAGAACATTTGACGACGCGCGGTCTCATATATGCGAGCTTGTGCAACGGTTTTGGGGCAGCCTTCTGTTGGTAGTTCAATAGTCGAGAATGTACTGCACGGCTCACTCTCTAAAGGCACACGTTGGGTCGAGCAGCGTGCAATGGACGTAATGGAGTTGCTGTGCCTACATTCCAATCAAGTAGAAGGTTCAAGAAATGCTAGAGAAATTGCTGTTTTCTTAATTACACAACAGATTCATTCTGAAACTTGATTCTACGAAATTCTTCTGTCTTGCAGAATTCGGAGACGCTGCAAATTACAAACGTGTTCCCGAAGTCTTACGTTCTGAATGTAAACAATTAACAGCGAACTCTGCACTACCGACATGCCCTAGAGAGAATTCGGTCTTGTTTAGTGCCGCGTCTACAAAAGAACACCAGCAACCTGGTGGAATTATGTTAGATTTATAGAATGCTCTCTACCGTGGACTAGGAGCTACCTAGTGTTTAGCGCAAGTCTACACCATCTCTGTTGGGCAACAGTTCTCAAATACCGCGAAATTCAAAATTGTGCTGCAAAGCTCAGGTCCTAACCCAATAAGGCAAACTCATTGATGAAGGTGATGCGACTTGACAAAAAGAGTTTCAAAATATTTTACTGTACATTGCTGCCTTGAGAAAATGCTTGGTATTCGAACTCTTCACAGCTACATAGAGGAAATGTCTCTTTCTTGGGCATCACAATTAGTTTAATTTTTAATGTGGGCTTCTGAAATGGCGCCTTTGCATGTTTCTATGAATACTGAGATGTCCGAATGTATGCATCAAGGTTCAATTCTTCATATCACAGCATCAATTACGAAGCATGCAATACGGTAATGCAACTTGAAAAAAGGGTTTTCTATCTTATCTTAGTTCTGTGTCCATACTCGTAAAGACAATCAAGTAGTCAGACCATGCATCCTCAATGTACATTTATCTTCATGGTATTACAGTTAATCTGCGTAAAGAATCTATGCACTAGCTACCCCCGCACTTTTTGCAACAGGCCTACGTCTATGCACAAGTATTTCGTCTATTGTAGGGTTTGCAGAAATACACACGCTACTATGTAAACACAAACTGAATATAGGATGCTCTGTTTCGTGACCAGCAAGCAACCAAGAGTTCAATGCAAGGTTTTCTCATGCCTGCTGTGTGCAACGACTCACAAATCCCGTAGATAAAACCGTGCTGCACGGGTCAAATCTTGATTCAAATATTCTGTCTCACAGCCTGCAGTAAAAGTAAAGCCACTTGACGAAAACAGTGTTCTGGTATTCTACTTTTCTTTTCATTCTTCAATACACCCAGGTACCTGGATCAGCATGCACTGCTGTAAAAATGACTGGTTTTTTCTCAACGCAGATAGAATAGTTTGCAGTGCGAGCTTCTAAAATGGCATAACGTTCTAATGTCACAGTCTCAACCACACAGCCAGCAATAGCCGTAATGCGGCATGCAGAAAAATCCATCTACACTATTCAACTGGTTTGTTCACTCGTAAAGACAATTAAGTAGTCAAACCATGCACTGATAGCGACAAAAATTTTGCCCTCCATCTAGCACAGTATATCTACTTTATAATTCTACAAGACATGTAATCAGGTTCCAGTCATTCTCCTCATAATGCATGACTTTGGTAAACCAAGGAAATCATTTTTTGAAAAAGAGATATGTAAGTGATCCGCATACGCATTTTTTAGGTACTCAAGATGTAAACACAAGTGGTGCTGCACTGTATAAGACGGACACACTCGTGCCTACACTACATGTGGTGTGGCGCTTTGTGAGGTGTGAGTCGTTTATCGACTGCCATTTAGAAAGCAAAGCTTGCGGAGTCTTCAGCGAAACCGACAGCTATATCGTTGAGTGCTTGCTATTCAAAAGACAGAATAATACAAAGTGCGTAGAATAAATTTTATCAAATTTCACTAGGCAATGCGCTAGATGTCAGTCCAGTGTCCCTTTCTCACTTTTTTTTTCTTCTAAAGTCGTACTTTTCTTTCTGGCCTGCACTATCATCGGGACACTGCACAGACTTTGACGGCGTGTGGTCTTTAAAATGCAACCTTGCACAACGGTTGTTGTGCAGCCACCTAATACGTAGTGCAATGGTCGAGAATGTACTGCACGGCTCACATTCTAAAGAAATGCATTATACAGAGCAGCCTGCAATGGACGTAATGCTGCTGCTGTGTCTACAGGTGATTCCAATCAAGTAGGAGATCCACGCCTTGCTAGAGAAAGTGCTGTTTTCCTAATTACACAGAAGATTCATTTTGAACCTCGGTTGTACGAAATTTTTCTGTTTTGCAAAATTTGTAGAGGGCGCAAATTACTAAAGTGTTTTCGAAGTCTCACTGCCTGAATGTATACAATTAACAGCGGAGTCTGCACTATCTACACGCCCTAGAGAAAAATTGGTCTTGTTTAATGCCTTCTCTGGAGAAGAATACCAGCTTCTTATCAAAACAAGTTTCAATATATGTATAATGCTCTCTACCGTGAACTACAAGCTACTTAGTGCTCAACGCTAGCTTATACCATTTCTGCTGTGCAACACTTCTCAAAGATGCAAATATCACAATTGTCCTGCAGTGCTCGAGTCTAAAGTCAATAACAAGACGTTTTCAATGAAGGTGCTGTGACTTGACAAAAAGAGTCTCATACTATTTTAATGTACATTCTGCCTCGTAATCATATTCCGGTTTTCGGATTATGCACAGCTACATATAAAAACTATTATCCTTCCTGCGCATCAGAATGAGTCTACATCTCCATTCAAGCTTCTGCAATGGATGTTGCATAGTTTTATGAATACTGAGATGTGCAAATGTACGCTTCACGGGTCAACTCCTCAAATCACAGCTTCAACTACGCAGCTTCAATAGGTTAATGCGGCTCTGAAGGAAGGCTTTCTAACTCATCTTAGTGCGGTGTGTATACCTGTAATGTCAATCAAGTAGTCAAATTACGCACCCTTAGTGTAGATTTATCTCTCATGTAGTACAATCAACCTGTGCTACAGATCTAAAAAAAATAGGTACGCCAGTCAAGCGCAGAGATCTTCTCCTGCAAACAATGTGAATAAGCGGCCTGTATACACAGTTTTAGAATACTCAAGATGTATACACTGGAAAAACATTTCACTGTGTGAAAAGGGCGCCCTTGTGTTTACATTTATGATCCTGCATATTGTGAAAAGCTGCGTTGTGAACAACGCTGAAGGGAGAGAGAAACTGTTTTATGTGTGAGTCGTTTATTCACCGCCGGTGCAAAAAAAAATTGTGCGGATGCATCAATAGAAGGGACTGCGGAAACGTCAGTGCTCGCTGTTTGAAAACAGAAAAAAATAGTATAAAGTGATTGACGAACATTTCTCAAGCGCGCATGGCAGAGCGCAAGATTTCACGCCAGTGCTTTCGTTTGCTCTTCCGTTTTCTTACAAGGTAGTCTTTTTCGTTGTTTGCTTGACTCAATACCATGACTTTCCAGTAACCCTGATCAGCACCAGATTGCTGACATGGTCCGCATATATTAATGTAAGGAGAAATACAGAAGCGTAAACGCTTTCCGTCGCATATTGTAATAATGTGTTTCTAAACAAGTACCGTGTTGACTGGATTCGTTGCTTAACGTGTTTTTTTTTTAAATCATCACACAATACCAAATCCCGAGAACGTAACAGATATTTTGACAAAGGTCTAGTCTCACAGGGTCAGAAACATCCGAGTTTGTATTTTCCTGTACAAATGAACTTGTTCAATATTTACACATATAGTCACAATAGAGCCTTTTTTATGGTTGTTGTGTAATTGTTTCTTTTGAGCTCCAAACTTGAGAGCGTGCTGCACGTCTTACAATCTTTAAACATACATGCAGTCGCACAGCTTCCAAAAAGTGGATCGCGGCGTACGAATAAAGATTTACATTCTAGTTTAACACTATGTAGGCACGAAAAAACTTGATCAAACACACGTTTACTCGTAAGGTGTCTCTTTGATGAAGTAAATAGTGAGTTTTCAACGCTCGCCTACACTACGCTTGTCGTGAAATGCTTCACAGGTACGGCGAGCATCGACAAAGTGACGCCCTGCTCGAGTCCTGATTTACGTCTTGGTTTGCACAGCCTAAAAAAGACCAAGTTCGACCTAACAAAGTGTACCCAAGTGTATTATAGTGTTTTGTTTACTTGTGAAATTAGAAGAAAGTAAACGTCTGCAATGCGACAGAAACGCTGTCTCCCACCTCTCAAACAGTAGAATTAGTTTAAAACGGCGACTGTGAAAATGCTGTTTTTCAACGTTTTATAGATGCTGAAGAGATCGAAAGTGCGCTTTGCGGCTCACAGCGACTGCGTAGTATGCAGCAGAGAACATAAGTATGGATAAATATGGGTTTCTTCACAGAAAAGCTGTTTTCAGATGTAGAAGCAATCCAATACATACACAGTGCCCTGCAAGAAAAGTGCCGGATTCTACGTAGCATAGTAAAACAAATTTACAAACCATGGCTTTGATAAATCTGCTATGCAACCTTCAAAGAACTAATCACTTGTCCGAATGTGTTCTTCACGGCTTACTGTCTACAATCCCATTCTCAACCACGCATCCTGAATCAGAAATAGAGCGCCTTGGATTAAAACACAGTTACTTTTTCCTGATGTTACAGTCATTTGTGAAGGCAGCCATGTAGTCAAACCATGACTTTGTACAGAAATTCTGGCACACACGTAGCACAGCCCATCTCATTTGCAATGCTCGCCTTCGTCATCGCAGACATTCGTCCGAGCAGCACGCAATCCAGATAATGCTAATGCTATGTTCACTTATGAACACAATGAACTAGTCGATTTATGCGTTTCTAGAAAGGTTGGTGCCTTTGTCTAGCACAGAATATCTAGTGTGTTATTCCATCTTTTAAGATGCTGCTTTGCAACTTTCCATTGGTGCTGCAAAACATGGAAATGTGCCCCATGTTTCACTGTCTAGAACTATATAATCAATACCGCAGTCTGCATTATTTGCAACAGGCCCAAGGCTCAGTACATTTGATCTTCCTAATGTGGTGGTTGCACAAAACACACGCTAAAATAAAAAAACACAAAGTGAATATAGGATACTGCCTTCGGTGATCAGCCAGCGACCTGGCGTTCAGCGCGACGCTTTTTACATGCCTGCCGTGTGCAACACTTCACAAATACCGCGATCACCAAGACCGTGCTGCACGACTCAGGTTCTGATTGCTTAATTCGATCTGATAAAGTTGACGAAAATGATTTTTTATTACTCTACTGCTTTTTTCACTCTCGAAACTACCCAGTCGCTCGACTAATAATGCACTGCAACAGCGATATCTGGTTTCTCTCAACGCAGATTGTCTAATTGGCAACGCGAGCTTCTCGTCCTGAAGCTATCGTTTTTACCACGCAGACTGCAGTAGACGTAATGCGGCATGAGAAAAATCCATCTACTTTTTTCAAATGCTTTGTTCACATGTAAAGATAATCAAGTAATCAAAGCATGCACTGAATGAGAGAAAAATAAAGAGGCATGGGTAAGTGATCAGCATACGCATTTTTCAAATACTCGAGTTATATGCACATGTGATGTTACACTGCGTAAGACGGACACACCCGTGCCTACACTACTTGTGGTGAGGCGCTTTGTGAGGGGGTTGCGCATAGTACCACGACAAAAAAGAGAGTGAAAAAATCTCATGTGCGAGTCGTTTATGGACTGCCTTTTAGAAAGCAAAGCGTGCAAAGTCTTCAGCGGAATCGTCAGCTAAATGGTCCAGTGCTTACTATTTAAAAGACAGAGTAATACAATGAGCGTAGGATATGTTTTTTCAAATATTGCTCGGCAATGCGCAAGACGTCAGGCCAATGTCTCTTTTTACTCTTTTGTATCTTCTAAATTTCGTGTCTTGCTTTTTCGCCTGCACTATCATCAGGATATTGCAGAACATTTTACGACGCGTGTTCTCATATATGCGAGATTGCGCAACAGTTTTGGGGCAGCCTTCTGTAGGTAATGCAATGGTCTAGAATGTGCTGCACGGCTCACTTTCTAAAGGCATACAATAAACCAAGCCGCCTGCAACAAACGTAATGCTGTTGCTGCGTTTAGTTCCAATCAGGTAGAGGATTCACGCCATGCTCTTTTTTAACTCGCGAAAAACTTTTCATTTCGAAGCTCGGTTCTATGAAATGTGTCCGTTTTGCAGAATTTGTAGACGCTGTTACAAATTTGTTCTTGAAGTCTCACCGTCTGAATGTGAACAATTGACAGCGGAGTCTGCACTATCTACACGCCCTAGAGAAACAATTGGTCTTGCTTAGTGGCGTGTGTAGAGAAGAACACCAGCCACCTAGTGAAACTATGTTAAAGTTATGAAATGCTCTCTACCGTGAACTAGAAGCTACATAGTGTGTAGCGCAAGTGTACACCATCTCTGTTGAGCAGCAGTTCTCAAATACCGCGAAATCGAAAGTTGTGCTGCAAAGCTTAAGTCCAAAATCAATAAGGGCATAGTCATTGATGAATGTGATGCGACTTGATAAAAAGTGTCTCCTGATATTCTGCTGTACACTGTTGCATTGTAAAAATGCATGACATTCGGAGAATGCACAGCTACATATTGAAAAATATCTTCTTTCTGCGCATCACAATTTGTCTACATCTCTACCAGAGCTTCTGCATTGGCTTCTTTGCATGTTTCTATGAATACTGAGATGTCCGAAAGAAGGCTCCACGGCTCAATTTGTCGAACTACAGCTTCAGCTAGGCAGGTTGCAGGACGATAAAGCGACTTGGAAGGAAAGCCTTCTACCTCATCCTAATGCGATTTTCATGCTTGTAAAGAGAATTAAGAAGTCAATCCTGCACCGTCAATGTATATTTATCTCTCGTGTAGCACAGTCAATCTGTGTTGCAGATCTACGAAATAGGAACGCCTGTCAAGTGAAGACATTTTGTCTTGAAAACAATATGGTCAAGCGATCTGTATACACATTTTTCAGGTACTCAAGATGTATACACTGGGAAAAAAAATTTCACTGTGTGAAAAGGGCGCCTTTGCGTTTACACATTTGATTCTGCATGTTGTGAAAAGCTGTGTTGTGAACAATGTTAAAGGGAGAGAGAAACTGTTTCATGTGTGAGTCGTTTATTCAGCGCCGGTGCAAAAAAAAAATTGTGCGGATGCATCAATAGGATGGGCAGTGGAAAAGTCAGCGCTCGCTGTTTGAAAACAGAATAAAACGGTATAAAGTGATTGATGTACAAACCCTTCGCGATCCATAGCGCAAATGTTTACGTAAGAGTCTCGGTTTGGACTTGTGTTTTTTTTAAAGGTCGTCTTTTTCTTTTTCGTTTGACGTAAAACCAAGACTTTTCAGTGACCCTGATCAGCACCAGATTGCTGACATGGTCCGCATATATCAATGTAAGGAGAAAGACAGAAGCGTAAACGCTTTCCGTCGCATATTGTAATAATGTGTTTCTAGACAAGTATCGTGTTGACTGGAGTTGTTGGCAACGTGTTTTTTTTAAATCAACACACACTCTCAAATCCCGAGAACGTGACAGATATTTTAACAAAGGTCTAGTCTCACAGGGTCAGAAACATCCGAGTTTGTATTTTCCTGTACAAATGAACTTGTTCAATATTTACACATATAGTCACAATAGAGCCTTTGTTACTGTTGTTGTGTAATTGTTTCTTTTGTGCTCCAAACTTGAGAGCGTGCTGCACGTCTTACAATCTTTAAACATATATCCAGTCGCACAGCTTACAGAAGTGGATCGCGGCGTACGAATAAAGATTTACATTCTAGTATAACCAATATGTAGGCACGAAAAAACTTGGTTAAACACACGCTGTCTCGTAAGGTGTCTCTTTGATGAAGTAAATAGTGAGTTTTCAACGCTCGCCTACACTACGCTTGTCGTGAAATGCTTCACAGGTACGGCGAGCATCGACAAAGTGACGCCCTGCTCGAGTCCTGATTTACGTCTTGGTTTGCACAGCCTAAAAAAGACTATGTTCGACCTAACAAAGTGTACCCAAGTGTATTATAGTGTTTTGTTTACTTGTGAAATTAGAAGAAAGTAAGCGTCTGCACTGAGACAGAAATGCGGTCTCCCGTCTCTCACACAGTAGATTTAGATTGCAATGCAGCGTGTGAAACTGCCGCTGTGCAACGTCTTATAAATGCTGAAAAGGTCGAAAGTGTGCTCTGCGTCTCTCATGTTGAGCGTTCAATTCGACTGCGTAGTGAGCAGTAGGAAACATAGGTATGAAAAAAGATGGGTTTCTTTCACTCTGATGCTGTTTTCACATGTGGAAGCATTCCAGTACACAAACCGTGCCCTGCGAGAAAAGTGCCAGTTTTTGTAACATTGTAAATCAGCTTTAGAAAGCAGGTTTTTGATAAGGCAGCTGTGCAAACTCTAACCAAATCAATGAATTTTCCGAAATTGTGCTTCACGGCTTACTGTCTACAATCACATTCTCAACCAAGCAGCTTGAATCAGAAATAGGGCGCCTTGAATTGAAACAGTTCTACTTTCTTCTGGTGCTACGGTCACTTGTAAAGGCAATCATGTAGTCAACTCTCAATTTTAGAAAAGAGATCTCGCGTTCACATAGTACAATTAAGTCTTTCTTGCCGTGCTCGCCTTCGTCGTCGCTGGTGTCTAACCACTCAGATGTACTGCAGTGTTGAAAAAAATGCTGCAGGGCTCATGCTAAAGCACACAATCGACAGAGCATCCAGCAATGGAGATAATGCTGCTGCCATGTTCATTTATCAACACAATAAACTAGTCGATTTATGCTTTGCTAGAAAAGATCTAGCCTCCGTCTAACACAGATATCCAGTGTGATATTCCCTCTTTCAACGTGCTGCTTTGCAACTTCTCATCGATGCTGCGAAATACTGAAATGTGCCCAATGTTTCACTGTCTAATACTATATGCAACAGGCCCGGAGCTAAGTACATTTATTCTGTCTAATGTGGTTTTTGCACAAAAACACACGCTAAGATAGAAAACACAAAGTGAATAGGATGCTGTCTTCCGTGATGAACCAGCGACATAGTGTTCAACGCGCAGTTTCTAGGCATGCCGTGTGCAACACTTCATAAAAAAGCCGCGAGCACTAAGAGCGTGCTGCACGGCTTAGATTCTGATTTCTTATTTTGATTGATGAAATTGACACAAATAATTTTCTACTATTCTTCTGCTTTGGTCACTCTCTCACCTACCTGGTAATCCATTTATAATGCACTGCTACAGCGGTATCTCATTCTTCAAATCAGATGGTCTGGCTGGCAACGCGAGCCTCTAGAATGGCTTCACGTCCTGAAGTCACAGTCTCAATCACGCAGTCTGCAAGAGAAGTAATACGGCATGAAGAAAAAGCTTTCTACTCTATTTTCATCCTTTGTGCACTTGTAAAGGCAATCAAGTAGTCACATCATGCAATGAATGCCTCAAAAATTCTTCCCTCAACTAACACAATGAATATACGTTATATGTCTGCGATACACGTAATCAAGTTCTAATCATATTTCTCATAATGTATGAATCTGGTACGTCAAAGAATTAATTTTCTAGAAGAGAGATGGGTAAGTAATTAACAATCGCATTTTTTTGGTACTCAAGATGTGAACACATGTGGTGCTGCACTGTGTAAGACGGACAGACTCTTGCCTACACTACTTGTGTGTGGCGATTTGTGAAGGGGTTGCGCATTGTAAAGAAGAGAATGCAAGACTTCCATGTGCGAGTCGTCTCTCGACAGCCGTTTAAAAATCAGAGCGTGCGGAGTTTTTAGCGAACCGTCAGCTAAATTTTCCATTGCTTGCTGTTCGAAGACAGAGTAGTTCAAATATACAGAATACGTTTTTCAACTTGGGCTTGGCAGTGCGCGAGACGTCAAGCAAACGTCTCCTTTCACTCTTTCTTCTTTAAAGTAGTATTTTGCTTTCTGGCCTGCACTATCATCAGGACAGTGCAAAACATTTGACGACGCGTGGTCTCATAGGTGCATGTTTCTGCAAAGGTTTTGAGGCAGCCTTCTATGAATATTGCAATAGTCGAGAATGTACTGAACGGCTCACGCTCTAAAGGCATACATTGAACAGAGTATCTTGCAGTGGACGTGATGCTGTGGCTGTGTCTATATGTGAATCCAGCCAATGGAAAAATTCACATTTTTGAAAAGCATTTCCACTTTCATATAGCGCAGGAGTTTTAATCTGGAATTTTTTTTTACGAATTTTTCGTCTTGCAAACTTTGTAGATGCTGCAAACTACAAACGTGATCTCGAATTCTCACTGCCTGAATGTATACAATTAACAGCAAAGTCTGCAGTAACTACACGCCTTAGAGGAAATTTGGTCTTCTTTCGTGCCGTTTCTGCAGAAGAACACCGGCGACTTGTGAAAAAAAAGGTTCAATATATTTTAGATTCACTTTACCGTGAACCACGATCTACCTGAGTTCAGCGCAAGCTTATACCATTTCTGCTGTGCAACACTCCTCGACTATTGCAAACTTCAAAATTGTGCTGCAAAGCTATGATCTCTTTTCAATAAATGGATTTTAAGATTTTTAAAGAAAGAAGTGATGCAACTTGACAGATAGAGGCTCATATTATTCTCTCCACTTGTAAGAATCCATAATATTCGGACTCTGCACAGCTACATATAAAAAATGACTGCTTTGCATGCATCACAATTAGTCTAATCTCATTGTGAGCTTCTGAAATGGCTGCTGTGCGTCTCCGAAAGTATGCTTCACAGTTGAGTTCCTCACACTTAAGCATCAACTATGCAGCTTGCAATAAGGTAACGCGTCTTGGAAGAAAAGCCTTCTGCCTCATCCTCTTGCATTTTCATATTTATGAGGACAATCAAGTAGTCAAACATGCACCCTGAATGTATAGCTATCTCCTCTGTAATACAGTCAATCTGTGTCTACACTCTAGAAAATAGGTACGCCAGTCAGCTGAAGAATTTTTTCTTTGAAAACAATCTATATAAGCGATCTGTATACACATTTTCCAGGTGCTCGAGATGTATAAACTTGGAGAAAACTGCACTGTGAGAAAAAGGCGCCCTTGTGTTTACACGTGTGATTTAGCATATTGTGAACGATTTGAGCCTCGAACACTGTCGAAGAGAAAAAGAAAGTGTTTCATGTGTAAGTCGTTTTTTGACTGCCGGTTCTAAAAAACAAATTGTGCGGATGCTTTAACAAAACGGTTAGCGAAATCTTCAGTGCTCGCTGTTTGCAAACAGAAGAAAACAGTATAAAGTGATTGACGTACACATTCGCAACTTGCGGTTGGCATTACGCAAGATTTCACGCCAACGTCTTGGTTCGCAGTCGCGTTTTTTTCTAAGGCAGACTTTTTCCTTTTCCTCTGACGTGTCACCAAAACTTTCCAGTAACCCTGACCAGCGCCATTTTCCTGACGTAGTCCGCACATTAATAGACGAAAGGCAGAAGCGTAAGAGTTCTCTGTTGCCTAGTGTATTAATGTGTTTCCAAACAAGGATCGTTTTGAATACGTGTCATTGGGGTCGTTGCGTAATGCGCTTTTTCAAATTGACACACACTATCAAATCCCGAGAACGTGACAGATATTTTAACAAAGGTCTAGTCTCACAGGGTCAGAAACATCCGAGTTTGTATTTTTCTTGTACAAATGAACTTGTTCAATATTTACACATATAGTCACAATAGAGCCTTTGTTACTGTTGTTGTGTAATTGTTTCTTTTGTGCTCCAAACTTGAGAGCGTGCTGCACGTCTTACAATCTTTAAACATATATCCAGTCGCACAGCTTCCAGAAAGTGGATCGCGGCGTACGAATAAAGATTTACATTCTAGTTTAACAATATGTAGGCACGAAAAAACTTGATCAAACACACGTTTACTCGTAAGGTGTCTCTTTGATGAAGTAAATAGTGAGTTTTCAACGCTCGCCTACACTACGCTTGTCGTGAAATGCTTCACAGGTACGGCGAGCATCGACAAAGTGACGCCCTGCTCAAGTCTTGATTTACGTCTTGGTTTGCACAGCCTAAAAAAGACCAAGTTCGACCTAACAAAGTGTACCCAAGTGTATTATAGTGTTTTGTTTACTTGTGAAATTAGAAGAAAGTAAACGTCTGCACTGAGACAGAAATGCGGTCTCCCGTCTCTCACACAGTAGATTTAGATTGCAATGCAACATGTGAAACTGCCGCTGTGCAACGTCTTATAAATGCTGAAAAGATCAAAAGTGTTTTTTGCGGATCACATTTCGAGAGTATGCTTCGACTGCGTAGTGAGCAGTAGGAAACATAGGTATGAAAAAAGATGGGTTTCTTTCACTCTGATGCTGTTTTCACATGTTAAAGCAATCCAATAAACAGACAGTGCTCTGCGAGAAAAGTGCCAAATTCTACATAGCATAAACTCAATTTTACAAAGCATACTTTTGATAAGGCTGCTGTGCATCTTTTGAAAAAATTTAGCGACTTGTCCGAAATTGTGCTTCATGGCTCACGTTCTACAATCACAACCTCAACCAAGCAGCCTGAATTAGAAATAGAGCGCCTTGAATTGATACATTACTAATTTCCTCTGATGGTACGGTCACTTGTGAAGGCAATCCTGTAGTCAGACCATGAATTTGTACAGAAATCCTGGCACTCACATAGCACAGTCAATCTCATTTGCCATACTCGCCTTCGTCATCGCTGGTGTCTAGCCGCTCACATTTAGTGCAGTGTTACTGCAGTGTTGAAAAAGGTGCTGCATGCATGCTAAAGCACACACTCGACAGAGCAACGTGCAATATAGGTAATGCTGATGCTATGTTCATTTATTAACACAATGAACTAGTCGCTTTATGCTTTGCTAGAAAAGATCTAGCCTCTGGCTAACACAGAATATCTATTGTGAAATTCCATCTTTCATCATGCTCCTTTGCAACTTTTCATCGATGCTGCAAAATACAAAAATGTGCCCCATGCTTGACTGTCTAGAACTATATATTTGAAACCCTAATCTGCACTATTTCAACCCGAATCTATGTACATTTGAGCTGTCTAATGCGGTGTCTGCAGAGAAACACATGCTACGATATAAAACAAAAATATATAAATATAATGCTGTCTTCCGTGATCAATGAGCAATCTAGCGTTCAACGCGAAGTTTTCCTATGCCTGCCGTGTGCAACACCTCACAAAAATTGCGTGTATCAACACCGTGCTGCACGGGACAGGTCCAAATTTAAATTTTCAATCTTACAGCCTTTAATAAAGGTAATGCCACTTAACGAAAATAGTGCTCCAGTATTCTGCAGTTTTGTTCACTCTCTCCTACACCCAGGTTTCCGGATAGACCTGCACTGCTACAACGATATCTGATCTTCCAACGCAGATGAAATAGTTTGCAATGGCTTCACGTTTTGAAGTCACAGTCTCAGCCACGCGGCTTGCAATAGACGTAATGCGGCATGAAAAAAAAAAAAATTCCTTTTACTCTATTCTAATGTTATGTTCATTTGTACAGACAATCAAGTAGTCAAGCCTTGCACTGGATGCGAGAATACGTCTGCCCTCCATCTAGCACGGTGAATCTCTGTTATATATCTACGAGTCATGTAATCAACTTCCAGTCATTCTCCTCATAGTATATGAATCTGGTAAATCAAAGAATTCAGTTCCTAAAAGTGATAGAGGTAAGTGATCAGCAAACGCTTTTTTTAGGTACTCGAGATATATACTTATGTGACGTTGCACTGTTTGAAACGGAAACACTCATGCCTACGCTACTTGTGGTGTGACGTTTCTGTGAGGGGGTTGCGCATTGTACTACGAGAGAGAGAGTGCAAAAATAATATCTGCGAGTCGCTTATCGACTTCCGTTTAGAAAGCAAAGAATGCGGAGTCTTTAGCGGAACAGTTAGCTTAAAACATTCAGTTCCTGCTATTTGAACGTCAGATTTATAGACAGTGTACAAATGTGCTCAAGACGTCAGGCAAATGCCTGTCTCTTACCCCCGCTTTCTTTTGAAAGTAGCACGCTGTTTTCCGCCTGAATTATCACCAGAAAGATGCAGAGACTATGATGACGCATAGACTCACAGATGCAAGCCTGTAAAACGTTTCTGTGCAGCCTATTATAGGTTTGCGATGCTCAGAAATTCACTGCACCGCTCATCGTCTAAAGCCATACTTTGAGCCGAGCAGCCTGTAATGAAGTTCATGCTGATGCTGTGTCAATTCAATCAAGTAGAGGGTGCAGGCCTTGAAAAAACTGCTGCTTTCATATACCACAGGAATTCCTTTTGAAACTCGCTTCTACGGCGTTGCTGTTTTGCAAACTTCAAGTGCTGCAATATGCAAAAAAGGGCTCGAAGTCTCACTGTCTGAACGTGTACAATTAACAGCACAGTCTGCTCTATTTACAACGCTCCCTCCCACATAATTTATTCTTCTTTAATATCGTGACTGCAAAAAACCACCAACTACCTAAGTGCTCACTACCGCGAATTACGAGCCACCTTGTGTTTGACGCAAGCTTATACCATCTCTGCTGTGCAACGCTCACAGATACCGCAAACATCAAGACAACATAGCAGCACCGCCCAAATCCTGATTTACAAATTCTATCCCACAGCCTTCAATAGAGAGTGCGAAACTTGACGAAAATAGTCTTATTCTATTGTACTGTTTTGTTCACGTGTAAAAATTTCGAATAATCAAACTATGCAGCGTTATATATGAAAATGAACTCTTCCGTAAGCAACGCCAATGACCTAGTTTGCAGTGCGAGACTTTGATCTGGCTGCTCTGCAGCTTTTCGTTAATACTGATGCTTCCGGAGGTACGCTTCACGGCTTTGTTCCTGAGAAGAGTGCTTCCACCACATAGCCTACAGTAGGAGTAGTGCGGCTTAAACAGCAATACTCCTATTTCTTTCAAATGAGCAGCTCACATATAGAAACATTCAAATAGTCATACTACGCACTGCTAAAAAAAAGTTTTGGTCCCATGCAGCACAGTCAATCAGTGTGACATATTGCGAAAAACGTGATCATCTTCCATTCTTTCTCAACCTAGTATATGGCTAACACTCTGGTGAACCAAAAAATGCTTCCCTTGAAAGCAATGTGGTCAAGTTTCCGAAAAGCATACATTTGTTCAGTAGCACTGTGTAACGAAGTCTGTCTTGTGTATACAATCGTGATGTTGCACGTTGTGACGGGATTGCGCTTCACTCCATGGTGCACAAAAAGTTGGAAGTTTCTCACGTGCAAGTGGTTTTTCGACGGCCGTTCACATTGTGTGCGAATTCTTCATCTAGACAGTCACCAAAAACGAGCACCGCTTGCCGTTTATTGAACACAATTAGATTGCACTTTTTATTCAAATTGCGCTTGGCACTGCTCGAGACGGCACATCAATGTCTCTTTCTCACTCGCGTTTTTTTCTAAGGTAGTATTTTGTCTTTGTCTCCTGAACTATCATCTAGGCATTGCAGAGACACTGACGATGCATGGTCTGTTAGACGCAAGACTGTATAGCAATTGTTGTGCAGTGTTCCACGAATTCTGCGGTGCTCAAAAATTCTGTGCACGGCTCACTGGCTGAAAACATCCATCCAACGGTGCAACCTGCATTGGAGATAATGAAAACAGATAAAGGGTCCACGCCCTGCAATAAAAAATTTCTGCCTTCTTATACTACAGATATTCCATTTTGTAACTCGCTTCCACGGAGTTGCTGTTTTGCAAAAACCATAGATGATGAACAATAAAAAAATGTGCTTGAAGTCTCATCGTCTGAATGTACACAATAAGCACCGCAGTCTGTACCACTAACACCGCGCCTTAATGCCTGTCTGCAGAAAAACATCAACTACATCTTGAAACAGAGTTAAGCTTATAAAATGCTACCTACCGTGAACTATAAGCTACCTAGTGTTCGACGTCAACTCATACCATCTATGCAATGCAACGCTTTACAGATACCGCGAACATCGAAATCGTGCTGCACAGCTCGAGCCTTCATTTCCAATTTTGATCTCACACACGTCAACAGAAGTACTGCGACTTGACGAATATAGTCTTATAACATTGTACAGCGTTGCTCACTTGTAAAAATAGTCCGATATTCAAACTATGCACTGTTATCTATGGACAGTGTCTATTTCCGACCGAAATTCGTCTAGTTTGCCATGCGAACCTTTAAAATGGCTGCTGTAGAGCTTCTATAGCGACTGATGCTTCCGGAGATACGCTTCACGGCTCTTTCCTTGACAAGAATGCTTCACCCATCCAGTCAGCGATATAAATTTTTCTGCTGCGATGCTCACTTGAAGAAAACTCCAAGTAGTTATATCATGCATTGCTAAGAAAATTTCCTCATGCAGCACAGTCAATCTGGGTTACACATTGCACGAGATATAATCATTTCCACTTGAGTTTCATTAAGGTATGTGCGACCTGAAGAATGTAGTAGTGAAACAAAATGACTAACACACTTATAAATCAGCAAATGCCTCTTTTAACAGCGATATGTGTATGTGATTAGCGTAAGCGTTTTACAGGTATTAGAGACGCAGAGGCATCTTCGCCTCTCTTTCAGAAGCACAGTGTACTTTTAGGGTTGGTTGAACTATCCTTTGGGACAAATTAAAAAAAAAGTTAGGCTCATATTTTTTGCTTGCGCATGCAGTGACTGCAGACGTCACGGAGCTTCTTAAAAGATGACACGAGTGTTGGTCCACTCGAAGCAGAAATCTAATCAATACAATAAGTTATCCTATTTCTATTTTGAACGCCCAGGTACCCCTTTTACATAATGATGTGCTGCTTGCATGCCTGTTATCTTCATATATATATATATATACATATATATATGAACACTTTACTACGTGCTACATTGACTATCCTCTTGATGCCTCTAGAGAATCCACGCTAATCAGCTATTGCTCATTGAATTCCGATATCGTTGGCGAAACTGTGTTCAGATTTAGTCACTCGTATGATATCGGTTCCTGAAATAGAAGGACAAGGCGTAGAGACCTTAACTTCCCTCATGTTCACTGCTCATAATTGCCAAGTATTTGCATTTCGTCGGCAAGGCACGTAATTCGCATGCTGCTATAAAAATGATGATTTATTCAGCACCTTTTCATTAAACGCTTTTTTTGAATTAGGGCTTTCTGTTGGCATGACACATTCGATCTATGCTAACATGGATTAACTCTGACTTCCTATAGCGGCAACAGCACTCTGTTGCAATTGACCATTTCTCATCATGTAATCATTTCGCAAGCCTGTCATTGTGCGATTTTTTTCACTAGCTGATATAAGCTAACCGGTTTGTAGGTTAGATTTCTTCTTGCACCTGCATCCACCATCGGAAATAGCGCGCAGGCAGCAAATGCTTCTGCTAAACAACGCATCTTCCAAAGACTGAGATGCCACTGCGTGGATGTATGCTCTAATCCGCACAGTTGAACACGAAAAAAGTTGTCGGATGCCGTTTGTTCTCAATATTCCTGCAATATGACCGGATGTTATAGACAAGTGTTTCGCAATGCAATGCATATTCGTACGTCGCTATAAGATGAGCATGGTTCAATCTTCACTGAGAATAAGAGAATCAAAGAAGCTTCCACAATGTGTACTTTACAAATCTTGAATTACCTGAAGACCAATACTGCATGCAGGAAACGGTGCCTACAACCGGCGCCGTTGTTTAGGGGTCCCAAGACAGTAGGAAAGTGGCATGTACCATTCAAACGTCCTATACAAGCAGCATGAACCTGCCAAGGCTTTGCACCAGTTCGAGTTCAGCGGAAATAAAGACTTGAATGCGATGAAATATAGCTCGCCAGTGAAGACCGTCCCAGCATGGATATTCTATGAACTTAAAATCTACACAGGAAGGCATAGAAACCGGCTTCAGCCAAACAAAGTTCATTTTATATGTCAGGTCAGTCAGAATCTTACTTTCTCTTCACGTTAATTAGATATGTAAAGTGCGGCATCAGATCTCTTCTCTTATAGTGTGGCCTGTGCATGAGCACAGAAACTACTTTTATAGAAGCCTCATTATCTTCAAATGTGGGAGACGATATACAATGGGATATTGATGCCTAGCATTCAGTGCGTGTCTTTTTCCACTCTAAAATTTGTTACTGGCCATAAAAATTAAGTTTCTGAAGGGTGCAGCGAGCGCCGCACCCTTCCTAACAGGGCATTCCGCATTTCAATATATAGAAAAACAGATTGTATTTGTTCGACGCACCATGAGTGAGCACGGACGCAATTCTTCCCGCGTTACTGAATTAGTACAACGCTTGGCAAGTGCCTTTATTGATGCGCTAGTTTAGAGAACTTAAGAAAGGAAATAACTGAAAATGGGGGTTTTTTACAACAACGGTTTGGCGTGCTCTTCCTGCAGGATCCAGTGTGTAAGAATCTCAAAAAAACATGTGGTGGATGAGAATCTGTGCTGATCGGTTACTATCAAGCTTAACCCGATTTAAGCCGCGCAGCTCTTTCGTTTTTCCGAGATTCGGCTCAGGAATGTGCTCAATATTTATTTATACATTTAGCGTAACTTCCATATGATGACACAGTGAGGGAATATCAGACGCTACGCCGAGAGCACTGTTCTTTCATTTGAGTTGTAGGTTTAGTAGAGCAGAGCAGGAACGTGGGGCTAAAATTTATCCTCTCAGACCCGAATGGTTTTTTGGAAGCTGCCGCGCGGGTATACGTACTTTGGAACTGAATGAGACGGGAGAGATATGCAGAGTTTCTAGCCCATAAATATGCATCCACCAGGGACGATGTTTTTTTCTCAAAATCATCAAGGTACACTTACAGCGTTACGACTGAGGTTTGGCAAACAGAAAAAATGCTCTGCCACCGGTAAAAAGCCAATTTTCTTTGACTCACGACATGACACGCGTCCCTAACAATGCAATCATTCCCTTGTACTTACCTATACCATATGCTGCAAGGCTATAAAGAGTGCACAAACTTAAAGTCATGTATACAGTTCTGCACAATCGTAAACCCAAAGACACAATGATCACCATTCTTGAAAGATTTTGAACTTTTTCTTAACGCTATTCTGAATTCTTTTGTGAGTTGGCGTGCAAGACCTTCACCATAGGATGAGGTGCCCACTGCAACACTGAAGAATATAGATTATAAACTTGAGCACAATTATTCAATATAGACGGCAGGCATTGCGTATGAGGGAGGCACTGCATCACTGAAAAATAAAAATTCTACTCAATATATACGTAAGGACCGGGTTGATCTATATATAATACATTCTTTCCGGAGCGTACCTAGGAGAGCCAAAAATAGCATGGAGGCACAGAATCCTAGAATCCTCATAGAGACCTTTCCCTGCGATTTCCGATTAGTAGTTGTCCTTGGTGTCCTGTGAACATGAAAACGTGATTACAAAGTGAGAAAGAAGTCCTCGTTGCTGCTGAATTCGGTGTTTTTGTACATAATTTGCTCTTTATAACAAAGTACGCAAGTAATTTTGCTGCTGAGTTCGATATTTTTGTACATGGTTTGCTCTTTATAAGAAAGTAATCAGCATATGAAGAAAAGACAGTCGTACCTCCTAGACCTAGACTCGGTGAGACTATGTCTCATCCTGAGGGAATTTGACATAGTGCTTTCGTCGACAGTTTGACAAATGTTGACCGTAGATGTAAAACTTTTGCCAAGAAATTTTTTTTTTTAACTCTTGTGATTCTTTTTCCCTGCTACTCGGATTTGTGCAATCGACATGGCGACAGCTCAGTTGGGGTCGTCAACTGCGGATGGATTCCGCCTGCAGGGTCACGGATTTGCGCGTGCTTACTCACTACCTTGCATTTTGCAGAATAGACACGTCTCACAGCGAAGCCGTTTTAGACACCAAGTCTAATCAATTGAGTCAACAAGCAAAGGCGCAGCTGGAGGTAAAGGAAATCATCTCTACCCCTAGTTTGCACAGTATAATATGCCCGAACAAGTAATGTTTCTGGAAAAGACAACGTTGTTTAAAATGATTGCTCCAGGAATGGAAATTGAACTTCACACGTCAATTCAATTGTGCTGGGATAGGGAAGGGATTTCGGACAGGGTTCAGAAGCATAATAAGGCAAGCATACGTTTCCGAGGAACGTAGTTTCCCCTGTAATGGTTGACTCCAGTTCTTCACCGCACGCGAGCCCTCAGCTAAGCTGCAGAGTAGTTCTTACAGCCGTGTGACTGCCAACGGCAAACAGTTGTGTGCTGTGTGTGAACTAACAAAAGCACAGCCACAGTGAGGTGGCTCGTTTATTTATAGTTCTGAATCTTACTGAGGAAGACCAAACTTTGGCGTTTCCGTCGCTGCAGCTTCGCGTGAGAGTTAAGGCAACAAACCTTCGCACAACAAACAACTGTGGAGATATTATTTGGTCGTATACCTCAAGAGTATTGTTGAAGTATTACTTTCACAAGTATCATCATCGATGATCGCTGGCACCTATAGAGTAGGTAGTTTTGTTGTTAACGTCCTTTCAATGTCTTTAGGTCTTCGACGTAACCGCTGCCTGCTTTTTTGTCTAGCGTTGCAACTACTGTTTTATGCCTTACTGGTAGCCGATGAAGGAAAAATTGTATAATCCAAGCCCCTTTGCCTCTTCTCTCGTAGGCCTCTAAAGTATACTCCCAAATAAAGACTCACAGGGCGTCAACTGCAATAGAAAGGGTAACTTCCACAGGTGATACAGTCGCCTTTTCAGTGACTTCATATCTCTTATATTACCTTACATTTGTGTCAGAGTGCTAGCTCAGTATGCTAAGCTACATTGTGCTGCAGTTCGGACAATTACAGGTGCAATTTTTTGAGGCTTGGCATTGAGATTAGATCCTTTAATCAAGGGTACGTTTAACATGAACATTTAGACCCGAAGTTGAACATGATTTTATCATAAATGGAGCAGTCCCTTTCAGATCCACTTAGTTAGTGCTCCTTGATCTACTTTGCAATCGGCTAAATTTTGAGAGAGTGGCTGGAGCCAAAATCCCGTTGCTGGTGAGATCCTCGTCATTGCTGAAGTCTTGTGCATGACAATGTGCTTCTCAAAACCGTCGAGAAAAGAGAAGTGTGGCAACATGCTGCGTCGTGATTATGATTAAATTGCAAGAGCAATACTGAACACCAGATAGATTGGCAAATGTGGTTGTTCCGATGACGCATGAAAGGAAGCATGTATTTATCTGTGGTTGAACGCGTTTTGGCTTTGACTCTTCAGTCGTTTTTGAAGGGGAGGATCCAGTTAGTTTTTCACAACCCACACCGCCTTACGAGGGTTTTGTCCATGTCGCGCCTTTTCGGTTTACTTGAATCTATAATACACAGAACGATTGATTGTACGTGATAGCCCATATTCCTTAGTCGTTGATAAATCTTCAACTAAAGTCGCAGAGTCTCACCTTCTGTCAACGAAAGTGAAGTCAAATGTAGCGGCAGCGGTCTGCATATCTACTTTTCTTTCACTGGCTAACAAGGCAGGTGCTGTAAGCACTCGGTAAGACAAAAAGAACGTGAGCCCACAACGTCACGCTCTAATCAAGCTGGGCAGCCTACACTGTACCAGATACATATATATATATATATATATATATATATATACATATATATATATTTGAACGCCGCGCAAAATTGCGGTCCGGACTTGTCCGGTCAAGGTTCACGCGCTTCGGATACTCAGCTATTATTATTTGCTTGCTTGAATATGACTTTAAGTATCTGCAGAGTATATGTTTGATATTCATGCTGACGACGTCGCGCGACAATCATCTATTTATTCTTTTTCAGAGAATTGCTTGAAGCAGGGCAAATGTGAGGAATCAAACATATTCGTTGAGTTGTTTGAATGTGGCAAAAAATAGTCTTTTTTGACTCGTTAGAAGTGGAGAGTTTTGTATGCATAACATCATTGCAGATGCAGATCATTTTGCAAAACACATTCAGCTTAACCACTTCACTAGCTGTTCTGACCAACACTTCCACCGAACGCGCACGCTCTGTGGGCCTATACCCTTTTGTACGGGCAGATGGTTCATATTGAATCACTACCAACGGAATTCTGCATAGGTACTTGATGAGGTGGTCAGTGTATTTAATAAAACTGCATTTTTTTTTTTTAATCGGTAGCGCCGTATCAAATGTGTCCACAGTTGTAGGCCGAAGTTGCCCATGAAGTAGGCTTATTTTGTATATTCTTAGGGACGGTTGTCTAAATTTCGCCAACGGAAAGGCACACCAATCACAGTAACTTGCACTGCGTTGCAGAGCGCTCGAAAAACGCACTACAGACTTTCCAGCATCGTGTCGAAGCACTTGATTTCTCACACCTCTTTGAACTATTCTAGTGTCACTTTCCATGATCATAATGTTCATCATGCTCCTTGTGGGTTGCATGCGTGAAACTCATTCAGGTCGTTTTTCACAAACTCGTCTACAATGGCAGCATGTGCGTGTACAGCTGGAAAATTCTTTTTTTGTCAAAGTGGTTTCTGTCTTCTACATCTCGTATGTCGAGAATTCGAAAGCGTATATATTGCGCACAAGACATTCTATGCATTCAGCATGTGAACTTAACCTGATGAGGAAATTGTTATGTAAGATGGTCACCAATCAAACAGTATGAAGAAACGTCACCTTTAAAGCATACCCTTTACGCAAAGCGCTCACAGCTTCACACCATTGAGTGGCTATCGATATCATCTCAGAACGCGCCCGGCACACAGTTGAACCTGCTTGAATTATTTTGGTCATTCAAAGATCCTTTCGCTGCCAACCTTGATTGAATATTGTTGACAATTCCACCTCGAAAAACTCAACGTATCTGTTTACTCCAAATTTTTTTAACTCTCAAATACTAGCGCCTCCGCTATTGAAAACAATGAGGAATTCATAGAAACAACAACGATCGAGCTTGCTGTGACCTTGCCGTATCGTGATTAATATATCATGTCATATTTTGTCACAAATGTGGACTCAGAGACGCGTTGGTCCGCGCTTTCACTGAGCTTCTTTCTCAGAGCTTTGTCCTTCTCAACGATGCCACATTGACAGCTATATATACCTGTGGAGTTAAAACACATTGCAGACGATTTCGAACGTGTCAAACGAAAATAATAAATATAAAAAAATCTGGTTTTGAAGCGAATTCAGATGATTTACCGGTGCATGATTTGTTGCGTATATAATCAGCTCCCCCACGTATTTTCAGGAAAATTATTCTGCACCTTGTATGCACTTTATAGCGTTGTTAAACGACCCTTAGTTACCTTTTTTCACCAAGATTAGATGGTGATACCTGTGGGAGTGGCCACAATAAAGAAAATAAAGTATACTGTTGCGCAAGTAGACTTAAAAAAATTCCCCACGAAAATGAAGTATACTGTTGCGCAAGTAGAAGATCCCACCTTTTCTGTCAGAATGATCTAGCACTCTGTCTCTTTTTTTAATGGACCGTCAGGAATACTGCGCGTTGTTGAAACTTAAAGTTTGTAGAAAGAAACTGTTTTTCAATTCTCCGTCGACCGTTCCTCGAACCCGCCCATATTCCCCTCATGCGATATGTATTTAGAGTGCAAACAGTCATACATTCTACGAGAAGCACGTTGCGGTGGTTGCAATAACAGAGGCCAGCATAAAGACATCTGAATACTGTTGTAAGGCGGAAAAAATTAGCACTCTCATTTATTCATCTCGCCGGAATGATCGGGAATCGTAAGAAAAGTTTCGAGATTTACGGGCCACTCTGTACCGTGTTCGTATTTTTATGTAAGGTTGCATATATGTATGAGTTATTTTACCACGTTCGTACGAATTCAAAGGGAATGATTGTTTCTGTGCGTCCGTATTGAGTAACCATAAGCCCGCATGCAATGCATTTTTGTGTGTTGTTATTAATAACTACTTACGGTTGTGTTGTTTCATATTTAAAACTCAACGTTCAGCGTGCCTTACACTTCTATCGAAAAACTACAAAAGTGTCTACGATAAACTGTCGACAAATATCTTTTTGTTAGAGGAAATATATGAGAATTTGACCCTAACATAAATTCAGTTCGCTCGATGTGATTTGCGTCCTTTATCTATACGAGTCTGTAGGTGAGTATTCGCACGCTAAAAGTGTTTGTATGCATTGGTGCTTCTGAGTATGATTCGATTTTCTTTCCTTCTTATTTTGGCTCTTTTCTTGTTTGCACGAACACCTGTTCGCAAGGCGTTGTAAGTGTTGCTTGTGAGTGAGCATATCCATTTCAATTTATATTTTCTTCGATACCTCCCTTACGCTTCCTTCTGCATAATCACATCTCTGTTTTCTCCGTGCATGTCTATCGCTTTTTCTCTCTCACTTGTTTCTTTTTCTTCCCTTAAAGCTGCACACTTCAATTCTTTCTCTCCAGACGCATCTCTCCTGCATAAGCTGGTCGCAGAAGTATCGAAGGTGTCGTAGCTAGCACCAGTTTGCGTTGCTTGCTATTTGTACTCATATCTGCTTTTATAAACGACGACTAACTAAGCCTCGTCTCTAGCTGTTCTTCCCATATGCTAACTGATTCTTCTTTGCGGCTGGAGTAAGCATTTCTTCACATACGTATGTTTCGTTCTGTCATGCTCTGTTTATTGATGTGTTTCCACTCGCTACATTTTGTTCGACACTGTGTTGCTTATCTTCTTTACTCGCTTTCTCTCTTCTGTTACGATTTCGAAACATCTTTCGTGTTTTCTTCTTCCTCTATGCATTGTGGTCTATTGCTGTTTTCTAACTTCATGTATACAGTTCTCTTTTCCTGTGTCCTTCCTGTAGTTTATTTCGCTCATCATATTGTACAGCATAATCGCGTCCACGGTTTCTTAAAATTTGGTATTCTTCTACATCTTTTTTTCTGCTGATCAACAGTTCTTCTCTAATTCATAGACTTTATATACATGCGTATGTGTATGCACGAATGCAGAAAACGACACTGCGCGCATAATTGAGTTTCTTCTTTCTTCTGTGTGTAGAAACACCCAATTGGTATCTCTATTTCTACTGTCGACCATCATTTTTCTTTCCAGTTTTTTTCCTCACTCCAATACATATATATACAATGCGCAAATAGGGGAGACATCATCCTTCGAATGATCTTATTGCTCAATAATATCTAGCTTGCAGTCAAAGACAGGAGAAACTTTAATCTTTCAGTGTGCATCTTCAGACATTGAAGAAAAAGAGTCTGCGTCCGTTGCTATCATTTAGAAAGAGTCGGGGACATTTCTGGTTCAAGAAACGGTATTGAATGCCAACATGTCTCCCGTGTAGACGAGCGATGCGTTTGTTCAGGTTTTTGTGGGAAGAAATAGTTCTGCACTCAAAAAAGCATGGCTCGAAGAGAAAAGCAACCGGATACGGTAATCGTATTCTCAGGGCTCTCAACATGATATGTAGTCTCGGCTAAGAAGGGCGCTGGTATGGCAAATTATATAAAGCACACATTCATTCCACCTAAATTCCAAATGTTGAAATAAGTACATCTTGGAGGAGCAGTACGTTGACAATGGCGTTCTCATACGCATGAAAAATTGCTGGACCATTTTCTCTTTCTTTCAGAACTAAACCTATGACGACCTTCAGAGCATACGATGCGTTAGCAAAAATTGCCTAAAAAGAGATAAAGTGTTCAGATACGAAAATTCCATTTCGACGGCGGAAAGAGAAGCATAAGAATTTGTAGCGCGAAAAACTCTATATAAGAACTTCACGTGGGGGCGACTTGCCACGATTTTTTTGCTGCGCAGTTTTCCAGTGCAGTAGAAGACATTTTTCTTCTGGTATTTTTGCAAACTGTAAAGCGACCACAAGTTAGCTAGATTATCTAGGACCTTCAAAAACCAAACGTTTCGTTTGTAGTGTGATAACGTAGGAACGTCGTTGCAGACAATTTAAAAAAGGAGCTGATTCCTAGATTGCCTAAATTTTGTGCAGCATATGCGTAGATCAGGTAGCGCGTAGAGTCACCAGATACGTTTAAAATCCTCCTGTCGATATAGGCAAAACCAGCAGTCGAATTCGTAAACTTATCGAACCTTCAAACTGAACCGCTCAGAAGTAGTGATTGTTTTTCGAAAACAAGCGACCAAAATCCTGAGAAAACCTTTGTCAAGTTTTCTTCTTGATACCAAGACATGCCGAACGTGTTGTATTTTTTAGCACGAGTCAGCGAAACCAGAACAATAGTACTTTTTCTCGCCCGTACTTTCCCGAGAGAAGATCGACATATATATATATATATATATATATATATATATATATATATATCTCCAGAGATCCCGCTCCAACTTTATAAGATTTTACAAACTGAGAGTTGCTTGCATTGAGCGAGTCTGCAGTACGAACAGATAAATTTCTCATGGGCAAAACAAATACTACTATAACCTTTGAGGACTAGCCACAAGCATACGCTTGCATATATATATATATATATATATATATATATATATATATATATGTATATATAAACATGAAAAACATATGCACACAATACGCCATAAGCCAAATCTAGACGAAATGTACAGGCACACACAAACGGAAGACGTCCTAAAACATATTCACGTATATGTGAAAAAACAGTTATACATGTGCTCTGCCTGCGAACGCAGGCAGAGCACCGCTGATGCAAGCATTGCACATGTATAACTGTTTTTTCACATATACTTGAATAGCAGTAGTATAGTGACATACGTGAATGTGACTCGAAGATTGCAGCTGCTATCCGGGTTTTAAGATGTCCTCCGTTTTAGAAATTCATTTTCATCACAGAAAGGAAAAGTTATAAGTAGTCAATTTCCTGAGATGGGCTAACTTATAGCTTGTATTCTCTAGATTTATATGCGGCTTCACTCAGTAATTGCAAAGGCAGCAGCCAGACATGTGTAGATTTAGTGCTTGCTTTGATATGATCTTTAATTGAAGGCTGGAACGGTTTCGCACGTAGATTAATGGCCGCTTGGTGAGCCACGGATTGAGCTAGGAAGAATGAAATTAGTACATCAAAGAACATACTAACATCCTTTTGCTCTAACAAAAATAGGGTCCCTTCGGAGGCATGATTTGAAATTTAGTAGAGATATACCTTCGAGATCAATCACGCGAAGGCAGGTATAAGATTCAATACGTAAACCAAACAGTCCAAATAGAGATTTTATTGGAACAACGGAGACGGCTAGGACTTTTACGCTGTAATTCACGTCCACCCAATGAAGCGCAAGAGAGATTGCTATTCCTCTTGCGTAAAGCTTGTCTTAAAACTGTATGTACGAAACTGACGGGTGTTTACATAGTTCTCAGCGAATCGAAATTGCTCTTCGAACATTGAATCAATACAACTGGGTAGCAATTTGGAAATCTTCTCTTGTTTGCGCTCTTGTTGAAACATTTGATGTACGGGGAAAAGCAGCAGCGCAAAGCAGAAGAGACCCAAGCCTCTTTTTTCAGATTTCTATGGAAGTAAACTTACTGGAGTCGAGTGCCAGATATCGTTAGCGCTCCTCTGTGATGGCAGTTCAAAAACGGATTAGTGAAGTACAGCTTACAAGAAAGGAAGAACTTTCGAGCGTACACAAAAATATAGACTGGAGCAATGCCACTTGCTTGCGGCCGCACCTTGTTGCGCATACTATATTTGCATTTTTCTGCTCAATCAAGAGCGGTCGTGTTGTGCAATTGAGCCCGCAAAAATCAGCCTCACTCGTATGGAGATGCCAAGGTCTATTGCGGCCTGTGCCGGCAGCTCATTGCTAGGACGGCGGGATATCGCATTCGCAAAGCAGTGTCTCTGAGCGTGGGCCACACCCGAGTGCAGAGCCCTTGACTTCAGTATCATGGACCGGGAATAACCTAGCACCCCTAAAAAATATTTGTGGAATGCCGTTCTAGTTTTCCCTACGACGATCTCGGAACAAGCATGTTTGCTGCAAACTGCGAAGCAACTTACGATAATTGCCAGAGCGGTAAGAACAGCGTATATTCTGAAGCCGGAAATTGACGGTTACAGAATTTTATGATCGAGCCGAATTATCAAGCGCAGAAATCGAGTTGGTCACGAAGCGCAGATAATTTGCTCCAAAGCAAAAATGCTTTGATTCCTGAGAATGTTTCCTCCAATCTGGCTCAACCGGTTGATTCGCTTTCAGCGAAAGCAAGGACCAATGTAAATATGCCCTGAGCGCCACGTGAGACATGGCAGACATGGCTGCCTTAGGTACTTGTCTTCAAAGCTGTCCTCTTTTTGCACGAGATAATTCTGTACCAGCTTGTTATCGGCTAAAACTGGCACGCATTAAGAAGAGACAGCAAAGTCATCATAGGTGTAAGCGGCTTCTGACCTTTAGATGCATTCGCTGCACTGTCAAACATAGTGAGAAAGTTTTCGAAAAGTTCTGCAAAATTTTCGTCGTTTGAACACCGTCGACCCATCTTGCGAGTCTCCACATATATATATATATATATATATATGTAGTTCTAGAAATCGAGCAGAACTTTATTTACATTCTTGATGCTTGATGAGCAATATGAGTACCTGTGCTTCTTCATGTGAAAGTCTTGCTATTTCATAAACATCACCTGGAAATCAAGCCTTAGTAGGGCATCTACTAGAGATGTGATCAACATTTTGAAATAAATGACTCTGCGTTGTGGCGCACAAGCGTACAAATGCGTTTTCGCCAAAGCAACCATAAATTTTTAACACAAACAACTTTTATAAAAGCATATGAGCAGAGTTGCAGCTGCAAATAGAACTTCCTTCCCCATTTGCTACCCCTCGACTTTTTTAATATCTTTGATACACTCGTTGAGAAAAGATCCGTCAATCTCTGCATGACGTTTTTTCTCGCAGATCATGAGCGAGTCGGTCACGATTCGTAGTCATGAGATTCATTAACCGCAAGATGAAGTTTTTGCGTATGCACTCTTTTTTTCTTAAGACCAGCTGCAAGCGTCAAACTTGCAACACAGTTGACCTCGTCAATCAGAATGCTTTCTATTTTCTGTAAATGCACTATGAGGATACCATAGCTGATGCGAACAAGCATAATAGAAGCCTTTGCTAGCTTATTTTCTTTCTACTAGGAGAGTTTGGCTGAGAAAATTTCTTCCAAGGCGAATATCATATCGACATCAGCCCTGCAGTTGTCTCCGGCCATTAACGCGTGTGTTTGCAGAAGTCAATCGCTGCTATAAAAAAAATGAATATTGTACAAATGAATCTAGACGTTCCTATACAAAATACTCCATATATTTTACTTTAAGCTTATACAGCTGAACGTTAATTTTTACGACTGTACGAATGTCGCTTCTATACCTTCGAAGGAAAGCTGATAACTCCAAATTTTCTGCTTGGTTTGTTTACGTGCCAACAGCTGGTTCTTGACATGCCGTCTTGTGATACAGGCTTTTCACCATTTTGCAAATAGAAAAGGTTGGTTTTCTCCAATTCTAAATAAACTGATTTCTTGCTCTTTACAATTTTACAGTTCAATATTTCAATTGAAATCACTTTATGGTTTTCTTCGCGTGTCTGGGTCAAACCTTCCTGAAACTCGCTGCAAATTATGAATGCGTGTGCGGTCGGTCATGTTAAGAAACACCATGGAATTCTCTTCAGAGTGCATCTATTCAAGAAGAACAAGCAAATATGCTGCATCTTACAAGCCTACGAATTGCATTCTCTGACAATTCTCAATAACATACTTCTTGGTGAACTAACGTGTTGTCAAACGTTCCCAGTCGTGATTGAAAACCAGTTTTCGGCATGAACTGCATTGGCTTAATTCCAGCTAGATCGAGACGCGTACATAATTAGAAGCTGCTTGTGCGTCCGGAAGTGACGAACGGTGTCAGTCTGGCTTTGGAGCCGATTCAAAATAGTGCAGTTTATGATAAATAATGTTCGCTGCTCATATACTCAAATGTATGTGAGCCAGCTAGGAGCATTGCTGGGAGTCCTAAAGGAAATGTTGCGCCCCACTGGTCGTTCCTGTGTGATTTTTTGATGCACATGAAATTGACCGGGTCCTGCTATTGTGTCCGCGTTACAGACGGACGATGTAGATATGACAGGAGAGAAGCACGGAACAATAATAAACAGGAAGTATTGAGTAGAACATAAATTTGTCGTACTATGTTTCTTATAGCATCTTTAGCCAGGTTCTGGGATGGAGAGAGCTGTGAATTGCCAATGGTTACAGTAAAACGTATCGTGAAACTATAAGTCATGCTTGAGCATTCACAGTTTATTGAAAACATAAGCATTGAAGTTATTTATGGATTTTGGGAGTTTGGACTTGATATAGCTTCGACAAGGTAACTTCCTACAAAGCTTTGGCACATGCGGAAAAGTAAGAGGTGAATCAGCAACTTTTCTGTCGAGTGGCTGTACCTTATTTGTATACATTTGTAGATGCAAAGAAAGCCTGAGTTTAAAGCTAGTTATAATAAACTGGCATACTTGCAGTCATTGAATTCGTATTCCCCTTTTGTGTAACATTTTTAGTTCGCAAGCAAGACAATTCGTAGCGAAGTTACAATTGATATCTCTGCACAAAGCATAGACGCAAAAGTTGTATCCTACTCCATAGAGCCGCAACCGCTGAGGTGGAAAGGCCAGCGTTTGCCTAGTGCGCACTGTATTTCTTGCTTTTGGCCTAATTGCTCAAGATTTCATTGCGCAATCCCACAGCGAATCCATGTTTACAAACATTTGTTTTGTCGTCATCTGCCGCAGCGCAACAAATGAGTCTCGCCATATTACAGCTGAAACCTTTAAAACAAATTTTTTAGGCCTTTCATATTCAAAGAGTCCGACGGTTGCTTTGCGCGCGTTTTTTTTAAAATTTTTAGTATTTGTTAGTACTTGCTCAATTCCTTTATACCATTTCTCAATTCCCTGGAGAGTCCAAACAACTTTTAATTCGTACAGAACGCGCCCTTGCAGACGTCGCAAGAAATGCAAAAGTACGCTTCGACAAATGATCATGATACTCTGCGCGTAAACATGATCGATAGTAGGTTGCATCCCTCTGCGTAATAAGGATTGCTGGTGCCAAAGCAGTCGAAAAGTCATAATGCAAATAGAGGGTTTCTTTCGACGTTAAAAGCGTGACACATGCATACACATCTGCTGCGCAGGTAGGTTGTCAAACAACCTACCTGCGTCCTTCTGTAGATTGTTCGTCTGCACCAGATTTTCAAAGGCACCTTACTTGGAACTTTACCTCAGGACCTATTGCTGTCCGAGATTGGTAAACAGACTTCCAAACTAAAGAGTTTTTTGACGATTCTTGCATTGGTAGTCTGTGCCGCACATTGCTTTCACATACGATTTAGATCCCGCAATTTATGAACTAATATGAAGAAATGTATATCAAGTTGAAATCTCAAATCAGTCCCTTTGTCCTTCACTTGGTCCTTTATTACTAAATCGGAAAGCACGAATTCAATACAGAAACCCAAAACTCTCCTTATGCTCAGTTACTTGGTGAAATATGAATTTCTCTCTTCAAATGCTTGAGCATTGAAACGCCTTGAACCTGAATGAATTCATGTGGAATAGTATGGCTAAGTTGTACTCTTCTGCGCGTTCAGTTTGACTGAAGAATTCCTTGATGAGTCTGCAACCATGTAAAATTTCTAACCGAAATAGTATCAAACCCAATATTTATTTTGTCCTAAATCTGCAGAAAGTACACAAATCTGATAGGTCTGAGAACGGCCGCATACACTTCACTTACCATTCTCTAAAGTAATGTTGCACTGCACTTTAAAACGTGGACATCATCTTTGACTCTTTTGAAAGTAAAAAAGTATTGTCTTTGTAAGGGAACCTCTTGAACTGTGTCTTTATATTTTAATTGCGTTTACAGCACATTTCCAAAACATCCTGCCTAATAGTTCACTTGTTAAACCAGCCTGGGGTCAGGAAAGTAATTTTGAATAGCTTTGATATAATCATCGCACAACTCAGTCAGCTATTGAGATACACAGACTAGCAAATTGAAAGGTTATGCATAGGTATTCAAACGATTTATATCTAACACAGACAACTTTTACTACGAAGTTATGGTTTTGGAGGACGTCTATTGTACATCATTGCTAACTCAGATGAAAAGGTGCAATACAATCCACCTGCTCGGTGCTTCAGTCCAAAAGGCGGCTATATTCTGACGGTCCAAAAGTAGGAAATTCCTGTCGGGTAGTTATCGTCGCGCGTGAACGTTGTTTGTCTTTTCACATGTCGTATATATGATGCTGTTCAAATAAATTACCATTCAATTTGAGAATCGACTAGACCCTGAGCACCTTTGCATCCCTCATAAAAATTACAGGATTAAACCTTTGAAAGGCATGATAGATAGCGTGAAAGTGCTCTTGATTTTCATGAAGTGAGTGACACGTTGGATTCTAGTCGCTCCCTCATGTATTTATACAATTTTTTTGTGCTTGTGAAGTCCCTGATATATTGTTGTCTTACAGCTTACTTTGGCTCAGACAGATTGAAATCACTCTTGGTGATGAACCATGTTCCATTTATGGATACATTATGTCCTTTTATGTTAAAATAGTAAAACAACTAGGATTATGACTTTGGAAATACTGCCTAGCGTTGAAATATAGCGCTAATATAAGAAAAAAAAATCCTGGTAATCAAATTACGTAATTTGGGGCATTACATTGAAAGCGAGTAAATGCATAGGTAAAAAAGTTCCAGGAGCACTATTTCGGAAAATGACGCACCGTACATTAAGATATGAAGGACTTACTTAATGACAATCCATATACTATGTGTGTCTCCGAAGATATCTTTAGCATAATATATCAATGCACAAACTGCAGGTATGACAGCACCTAATGTTGCTACAATCGAATATGAACTATGTAGTGCTAGAATTCATACTAACATTTCCAATTATTCCACCAGTGGTATATCAAAAAAGTAAATAGAATAATAAACGATAATGCAAACCATAGATCTACATGTCTTGTGACATTGCTGCTAGCCATACAGGTACCAAGCCAGTTGAGTATTTAAGTACTTTTCAACAGTGCACATTATAGTTGCCGCATAGATTTATGCAAGAGCACTATGTAACGCTATGTTCATATTCCCAATTTCCATTACAACACCAGTGGTATCTCACAAAGTAAGTCGATTAATACAAGATAATGCAAACCATAGATTTACATGCCTGGTGACATTGCTGCTAGACATATAGGTACCGAGCCAGATGATTATTACGGTTTATAGAATGTGCACATTAAAGTTGCCGCATAGAAATATGCACGAGTACGTATCTCTACCCAACGGTCATTATTTTTCTACTGTTTAAGTGAGTCCATAGTATAAAACCTAGTATTGTGTTGCAACGCTCAGCCAGTATAATAGATTATCCACCAAATACAGAACGAGTTGCATGTGCTGACACTGTCTGAGAAATAACTTCAACACCAAGAAGAAATAAGACATAGACCTCTGGATGATCGAAGAGCCAGAATTGAAGCTGATATATTACGCTATCTCCTGAGTACGTACAGTCATAGACTTTATAATAAGTATGTAGATCCATTAACAGCATTACTAAAGATTCTGTCAAAATAGATGATGTAAGTATAAGCATTATAGCAGTACAGATTAGAGATAAAAATAAGAAGAAAAGATTTTCAGTCTGCATTCTGGTACTGATCCGAAGAACAGACATGCACCTAATGAACTACTGATATCTTATATGGCTAATCCGCTAAAAAAAACAGTATACGGAATTCGTAGTCTATTTCGTAAGACTACTACTTATGGAGGATACATAGTCCAAATCATTTCAGGTCCATACTTTGAGATTATGCTCTGCATTACTAAGTAGAAAAAAAAAAAATAAAGTAGCCCCTAATGGAATTAGGAAGTATGATACCGCATCAATTCGTGAATACAATAATGCGAATAATCAGTATGTATCGGTAAGTAGTAGTTGCAAAGAGTGCGGGCATCAGAACCATAAAGATCGTAGATAGTTTATGAATATTGACTATCACGTTGTAAGACATATATTCTCCACGCATATAATACGAGATACTCGATGAAAGAGAGTCCGACTATAACAGGATATCTACAAACAAGACATTCCTTACAAGCAACGTTCAGAATCGAACCCACGACAAAAAAAATCAAAATACTACGAGTGTGAAAGCAGGACCTCCTAGTGTAAGCTGAGTTGAAATTAAGAAAATTATCATGGTTGTTAAATTACATATGTAGTGCGTGAGACGGAGGTTGAAATTCGCTTTATTTTGAAGAATTCAGTCGGAGCTAGCGTGCTGCGCTAGCTAAGCATTTCAAATCTCCAGTTGAAGGTAATGTGCTTTTTCTTTGATGCAAGTGCACATTTTTCACCTTTCATCCGGCCGCTGCAATGCAAGCACAAAATAAGGACTGCGTTGGTACAAAGTTAGTATTATTGTACTGCATAACTCAACTGTTAAGGACGAGAGCAGGAGTCTGTATGAAGTGTGAAAGCAGCCATCAAGTTTTCGAGGCATTCACAGGATTTCGCCCCTGCACGAGAAACACATAGTTAGAAGGCAGATTGCGCATATAAAAATTATTTTACTATTTGGAGTTCATAAGCGGATCGAGTATTTTCGAATCCCGTACATGGTCACTTCTCAACGGATTGCTACCATTCCGCCTCTGCGCCGCGTATAACTGTCTCCATTTCCGTATTTCCTTCAGCATAAGACGATTAGAGAGGAAATTTGGTAAACGCCACAATCTGGAGCATAGTCCCCGTTAACGAATATTTGCAAGGTGTATTATCACCTCATCAGCTAAGTACACTGTTTTAACCAGACATGTTCGTTAAGCTGAATTGTATTCTCTTAGTGTGTACTTCACGCAGAGTGTGTGCAAAAACAAGTAAGCAGCTTCAAAATCTGGTTGAATAAAATCCTCATCGAAGAAGCACATGATCAATAAATTTTCTCCCCAAACATGCTGTTGCCCTTCTCTCCGTATATTTTACTCGTCAAGAAGTTAATATCCTGGCTATTCGTGTTGTGATATCCTTTCAGACCAAGACGCAATGCACACCTTGCTGCTTTCAGTGCTAGTTCGCGATTTTGTTTCATTTCCAACAAAGCTCAATAGATAGCGTGCACCGCCAATGTGAATCACACATTTTATTGAAATACACATAAATTTTTTTTGAAGAATGGTTTCAGCGGGTGTATTTGAATTGTGTCGGGGTTTGCAAACCATTCAAATTGTTGTAGCATACAGTGCGCGGCGCTCGTCAAAACCTTGGGCAAGTTTTAAGCTTTTGAGATCCTATCTACACAGAGATAGAATCTTAAGTCATGGATTCTACTCTTGTTTTCTCTGCTAGAACAGTAATTACGCAAAACAAGCAAGTTTTATTTCTCTCGCGCTCCTGTTTGCACGTTTTATTAGCCAACGTCGGTCGATAAAATTCATCTGTACGAACAAGCAACACAGTTGGAACGAAGGATGCACATGAGTAACACGCGACAAATGAAAGGACAAATTAAGACAACGTAGTGACGCGTAACGCGCAGATGTTCCCACATTACTAAAATTGCCAATGGCAGGCCTGCAATATATAGAGTTAACAACTAATGGTATGCCCCGCATTTACATTTCCCCGCCGCAGCTTTGAAGGCGAAGGTGTGGCTTGGAACCTCCTGAAAAACCAGTTATCATGCAGAGTCGCAAGGTCCTAGTTAGAGCCGCCTCAGAGTACTGGATTGTTGAATAAGTGGCTGAGCCGGTGGAGATAAAGATCTCCAATGTTCCATTCAAGAGCTCATCCGGCTTTCAACTAGTATACAAACGCATATTTTGCTTATAAAGCCTGTTACTGCTATTCAGACAGTTTTACAAATCCGAAAATGGCACTTACACGCGTCAGATTAACATGAAAAAAAAGTGCACGTGCAAACGCTCTATTTAAAACAACAGATCTACTGGATACACAAAATTTAATGAGATTCAGCTGAAGGAAGTGCGCGCAAATGATAAATACAATGCAGAGCAGGTCAAACAACCTTGACTTCACAAAACTGCTTTCTTCGTGGGGGTGTTGAGGAAAAGGAACGGAATGTTGTAGTATGTTTGTTTTACACAAGGTCACAATCTACATTCAACTTAAAGAACCTTTTGCCTTCCTAAATAGTGCGCAAAGAGGGGAGATTTCATCCAGAGCATGATACTGTCGCTCTTATCAAATTCAATTTTGCAGTCAACGACATGGAAAATTTTATTCCCTGAGGAGTGCATTTTCACGACCAAGAGTAAGTAAGTAAAAGTCTATATTCGTTACTATCAGTTAGAAAGAGTCGTATACACTTCTGCTCAAAGTAGCGCTATGATATGCCATTTGTCTCCTTTATATGCGTTTGCTCAAAGTCTCAACGGCAAATAATTTTGCACTAATACAAAGCATTCGGACACGGTAAGCGTATCCTCAAGGCTTTAAACGTGAGTTGCAGTCTCAGCTGGGAAAGGGCGCTGATTAGACAATTCATGATCCAAGAACCTACTCGTTCCACTTAGAGTCTAAATTTTGAAATCATTTACATTCAATAAGAGCGGTACAATAACAATGGCACATACGCATAAATGTTACTGTACGATTTTTTCTCTCTTCCAGAACTAAGCCTATTGAAGATATCCAGAGCTTACCTATAAACGATGCATTAGCATATAATTGCTCGAAAAAAGATACAGTGCTCAGAGGCAAAAACTTATTTTCGGCGAGAAGAGAGGCGTGCTTATTTATAGCGCGAGAAAAAACTCAGCAAAATTTTCACGTGAGGGCGTCTTAACTTTTTTTTTCCCTTCATCGCTTTCCAATGCAGCAGAAGCTTTTTTTTTTTTTAATTTTTGCAAATTGTAAAAGTAGGCCAAGTTAACTATTTTATCTGACACATTCAAAAACCAAACCCTATTTTGGAAGTGTGATAACGTACGAACGTAGTTGCAGACGATTGAAAACAGGAGCTGATTCATAGATTGCCTATATTTTGTGTAGCATATCACCAGATACGTTTATCGTCCCGTTGTCAATATGGGCAAAATCAGCAGTCGAATCCGTAAACTTATCGAACCTATAAACTGAACCGCCCAGAATTACTGCTGTGCTTTTTCGAAAAAAACGACAAGAATTCTGAGCAAATCTATGTCAAGTGTTCTTCTCGGTATCAAGACAGGCGGAACGTGGTTTGAGAGAACAATCTCCCGTGAATCACTGAGCAGCATAAAATATTAAAATCAAACAATTTGTTTAACTCTTTCGATTCAAAGCGGTATCTGTTTATCACATGAAAAATTAGAAAAAAACTGTAGCCTCTTAGAACTAATTAGCAAGCGTAAAATCGACCGAGACATCCTTCTTGTTAGAACGATTGGCGTTGCCACTCGCATTTCTGTTCTACAAAAATGAAACGTCTGACCACATTTCTGCATATGTAAATAACACTCGTTCCATCTCGAGCGGCGGGCTGTACAGCAGTAAACGAAGATCTTTTTACACATTGTTTGCAGATTTTTGGATCTCCATGATAAGAAAATATAATATATTGAATTTCTTCTATCTCTCTTTCTTTGAAGTGAATTCTTTATCAATTACGTAATCGAGCAGCCTGCATCGTGTGTGCGCTCACAATTGTGACACCGTTTTCAGACGTCTACGGGGCTTGGACTCACGAAGAAAAAAATATAGCAATTAATAAGACTCAGAGAAACACAGTCCGTGTCTCCAGATGCACCAG
>NW_028292746.1:0-51160 GCF_964252035.2 Podarcis erhardii | reverse complement strand
GCTAAATACTAAGACCTAAACCTAAAACCTCACGCTAAACCCTATGAAGACCCGGTGCCCTACTCCGTAAATCCGAAATTCGAAACCTTAACCGTAAACCTAAAGTTGCTCACCATCAATCCGAAACCCTTTACCTCAAGACCAATTGCCACATTTTGTTCCTTAAACACAAGAAAAAACCTGTAACTCCTACCCTTGCATCCCCTAAACGCGGCTGGCATTCAACGACTTTATTTAGATTATTGACATTTCAAGTGCTTTTCATTCATGATGAATCTAGCGAGCTTCTTTTGAGGTCAGATTGTTCACTGGCGCGTCTAATTTCACCAACGCCACACTGAGAGACAGATCATTACATGTGCAACATAATCAACGGTCTGCTCCGCTGCATTCGACAACGGTTAAGGAGTTACAGCAACAGAGAATTATAATATACAGTTTCATCCGAGCAACAGTCATGTTGTTTGCTTTATATGGTCAGGAATTGACGGTTCTTTCTGTGAGATAAAAATTTTTTTGTTTATCTACAATTCCATGGTGTTGGGTACGGACAGGCGTGGTCGACACCTTGGTAAGCTTGACCGGTACGGGAAGTATACTAAAAGTTTAACAAAGTTTCAGCGAATTATTCCCGTTATTCAACGCTTGAGATTTCACTTTGCATTGTGCGTTCTTTCTCTGTTGCGCTTTTCTCTTCTACATTTGGTGGATCAAACAGAATCTGTTGCAGAGAAGAATTTCAATTTCCCTAGGCAAAAGTTGTACTGGATTACCATCTTTGTTATTTACAGTCAAGTAGAACTTGCAGAGTCTATAATCAGCGCTACAACTTGCTACAGTTTTTCTCTTTCTCAACTTTATCATATATGGAAGAGTGAAGCAAGTTCTTGCACGCGCCGCAGAGTCACCCACTTTGTGTAATCAGTTTTCCGGCTCATTTTCTCCAGACTTGTCCGAAAAATGCAGATGGCCAAAATCATGACTTCAGAAACTCAAGAAGTAGTTTTATTCGTTCACAGCAGTATGGATGAAAAGAGTATCACGTTCACTTCACTGATAACTACACATGACACTTCCCAAATTTGCGGCCACACGAAATTTCGTGATAAATGTATCTGTATATCTACGTTGTAGTGTACCTTGGTATGATATTCCTCCTAATTTTTTTCAGATTACGAACGTTATGTTTCTTTTGCAAAACACGATCGCTTGATGTGAAAAATGTCGCGTAACACCCTTGATACGGAACACTGATAAGCGGTCTCAGGTCAAACAGGTACAGAAGAACAGCTCGGAGGCTATCTGATTTGTCAAACCATAAAGTGGGGTGTACCTCTGCTTTACAGAGTTTTAATGGTTCTTGGAGGCGTTCGTGAACTCGTCGATTACGTCAAACTGTCCAACGGTTCGGCTGCTTCTTCATATCTCGTTCTCGTATCCTGGTGTCTTCGAGGTACCTCTACAAACCACGTGTATGTTTATGTTCCTTGTGATGTTGCAACGTTTTATACCGTTCATCCGCAATTGCATCCGCCTCTTTGAGGCCTTGTGCAAACCATTGGAGAGAAAATTCCAGGTGAAGAATGCGTAAAAGGTCGGAAACGACAAACCAATATGAGTGGAGACGCAATAACAAACCACGTGTATGTTTATGTTCCTTGTGATGTTGCAACGTTTTATACCGTTCATCCGCAATTGCACCCGCCTCTTTGAGGCCTTGTGCAAACCATTGGCGAGAAAATTCCAGGTGAAGAATGCGTAAAAGGTCGGAAACGACAAACCGATATGAGTGGAGACGCAATAAGGTATTGATTGAAAACGCATCAAATCTTCACATTCGCTTGATAGAGACGCAATAAATAAATACATATATATATATATATATATATGTTTATGATCCGTTTGCAGCGTGGTCTCAACTGAGGAGACGTTCTGAAGCCACGTATCGAGCTTGGACTCCGCTTACGTCTTTGGATGTATATAAGCTGCAGAAGGCGACCAGCAGTCCGGACTAAAATATAAAAAAAGCGTGAGGAAGCAAGTCTTCAACTTCTGCGACAGGAGTATTACGAAACTTAATGTGCTGTTTATCGACAGTCCAACTGTAGACAAGATTTAGCGTGAAGACTGAGAACAAATACTACCGCTCGCAAGCTGAGGCAGCAAAAAAATCTGCGTAGTGTGTATTGAAAAGGCAAATTAATCGAGCAATGGACATGCAACTTCTTAGTGTTAGTGCCAAAATAGCAACTTAATTTTACACAGCGCTCGTTCGAATTCTCAATTCGACATGCATCAACCGTGTCATATGCAGGTAATGGATGTCACTTTCCACATGACCTTCAAATGTGCGGGTGTCTTGCTCACGAATGTATGGCACGGTTTGCAGTTACTCAAAGGTAATTGCCCACGTTAGTCAGAGGCGGAGCTGCGGCACCCCAGTGGTCAACCGAAGCGAAGTCTGTGTATAGCATATGATAGAGCGATATACAACTGGAGACTGAAAAATCTAAACGGCTTTCTTTCTTCTTTTGTAGACGAAAGAGGCGCAGCTATGCTATTGTTTTTATCATACAGGTTTCGTTAGCTTTTCCTTTTCAAGCTACCCAGAAGGTAAGGGATTTGTAAATTTGAGCATAGTACGATCATCACCAAGAAGAGCAACTTTGAATACGGTTTATATGGTTTTTGATGGGCACGCTACAATTCCTTCAATATATGGTTTGACGTGCCTCAATAACTGAAGGCAATGAATCCATTTTTTTATAAGTAAACTACAGAGTCTTGCCCGAAACCCAAGTACTTCCTACCTTTCTCTACCTTATGATTCAGTTCACCATGACATTATATCTGTAAAAGTCTGCGTGACGATCAACAATTCAACATTATTCTGTGGTGGGCACGTAGAATATATAGTCTAAGTGGAGGTGACATAATTTTTGAACGCGCTCTGCATCGAACATGCCAAGCCTCTGCTATTTCACTAGAAGATATTCCAAAGTGTATGCGTATGTGTAAAATTGTAGCATACTGTAGTCTTCGCACGACAGGCGATACAATTAGGATGTATATTTCTACAACACCGCCTTGTTTTCTACTCCTACAGGTAGCAGTGATGGTTGCATGTATTTTTTTTACCGCGGCTGCACTACTTACTGCACTCAGCTTTTTACACATCTGCATGAATGTAGGATGCACCATCTACAGTCGAATTATAATGTGACTCTAATAAGCCCCATCATCTTGATTCTGTCCTGCACGTCACATATTTGCTGCTCTCTTGCCCTAGTTGATGAACACTCGGATGACTTTGCAAAATGTTCTACTCATTTTGAAAAGTGTTCCTTTTAGGAGGCTTGCGCGCCATAACGAAAAATTGTTATGTTGCCAAACCTGCGGGTGCATATCTTAAGTTGGCGTGGCTTGAGTTGTAACGCATCACGGTATGTGTTGACTTTGCTTACAGAATACTGCGTTTCACAAGGAAACCCGCGCCGTGCTTTTGAGATTGATGGTTACCACGATACATGTAGCGTTGATACACAGGCGGAAAACACAGTAAGGAATCACAAGTAGTAAGCCGTTGTCGTCGGCATTTTGTCAGCTTTTATACATCTTAAAAAACTAAAATCATGAGTAGCATATATTTGTGGATTAGCACCGCCCTATAAATTTCATCTCTCTTTCAAAAAACAGCAAGTCAGCCCATGGATCCGCTACGCCATGCTTCGCCTCCCAATCCTTCGATCGAAAACTCATAGCAGTCTTGAAGGATCAGCGACTATATTTTCTTCATCTTTCAAAGCTGCAATCTGGAAAAGAGGCTGTTTCAAAGAGGCTCCTTTTGATGGTTCTCACTCTTAACGTTGTTTATTCGTAAATGATTTTAGCGCGCTTGCCCTGCATTTTTATTGTATATGGGCGCTTTCAAGTTTCCATAGCAACACTACGACGACTGACAGGTTATTACATACACACCATAACCAGCGGTTCCTCTGCGTTGAACGATGTTAGTGGCAATACGTATCATTATCCGAATTATATTGACGATTATTTGTGAAACAAAGTGATGTGCCCTGTAGACTCCGTTTCCCTAATTATGGACACACGTGCCAGACACATCAAAGAGGACAGGAAGTTCCTTTTTTTAAACTGATCATGCGTGCTTTTCAATTCTTGACGTTTCATGCTGTATAGTGAGAGCTGCTTGCTGCATTCTATTTTGCTGATCAGTGGAAAGGTTCTGCCGGAAATGAGCATGCTTTGAAGAGTTCGTTCGATACTTCGTGGAATGAAAGGCTGTTCGTCTCTCTTGTCGATGCTAGACTGGATTAGCAGTACTGCTGTTGTACACGAAATGATGCTGTTTGATACATAATCAATACTAAAACTCTCCAAAGTCTTATTCTTTTCTAAAACACCACAAATAAGAAATCGAACGAAATTAGCATTTATTAGAGATATCCACAGTTTACTCATAAAGTTCTTTATCTCATGTCCGAGGGAATTAAGCAGATTTCCCACGGTGTTTAATTATACACAAAGTAGATGCAGTTGAAACTGTTAAAACATTAAGAAGTAGATTTGAATGTGAAGTTGCATACCCGACTGCCGCGCCGTAAACTGATTTAGCGTTTCCGAATGTGGCCTGCTTAGTCGCTTTAACTCTTATGTACACTGATTTACTAGCCCTTCCAAACAAGAGGTGCTGCTTTAGCTTATTAGAATTTGCTGATGCCGGGTAGCACCATTGACTACGAATCAGTGGATAAGCGTTTCGAATGCATGATGCATGTTCAACCAGGCACTAAAGACAGGGCGATGTCCACGAGATATATATAATACAAGGAACTGGGGATGTGGATCTAATTCGAGACGTTGCGAACGTTTGTCAAGCCGAAATCACCTCAACACATAATTGTTCTCTTGCATTTCCTGGAAGTCCGGAGCACTCTCAGTCAGGAATTACTTTCTAGTAGCTTATCTGCGTAACTTGGTCTGGCACCAGCTCTGAACCATATATATAAATCTCTGCAGACAGTAAGCATCCTTACGTTCTGTGGCGTTATGAGAATATTAACAGATAACCATCTATTACGACCTGCTCTTCGGGACCTTGTGGACGCCACTTCCCCCGAGAGGACATTTTCATTTAACGAATAATATGAATCCAGGAGAAATCCGTCGAACTGCGTGGCGACGCCATAGAATAAATCTGGACCAAATAAGATTCACATCCACTACATATATGGTGATCTGTTTGCAGCGTGCTCTCGGTTTGTCGCAAGCTTTTTCAGTCTATTTAAGGGCTTAAACTTCGACTACACTTTGAAAAATGTAGTAAGGCAGTCTTCTCGGGCTTTTGCAATGAACATTTAAGGCTTTCGTGAAAGGCATCTTTCTGACAGTCGAACAACCGACTGAGCGTAAAGTTAAAAGTAACGAATGGCCGAAGCAAGGGTAAATGTTGCACGCTAAGGTAAACTTAGTGCATATCGAAAATGCTGAATATTGAAACGGTGGGCACTGTATTCCGTAAATGCCGAAAGAGCAGCTGAACGTAGCACACTGCTGGCTCGTTCATAATCGCGCTTCGAGATGCTCCAAGTGTGATATATGCAGGATTTGGGATGCTTGGTCCAACATCTGCAAGTTCAGGAGATCCTTTCTCATGTAGCTGTCGCGCAACTTTTGTCCGTGTTGTCTATAGACGCAGCTGTGCTACCTCCATGGTCAACCCAAGCGGACCTTGCTTGTCGATTATGTAAAGATTTGACTACCTTTCTATTGGAGTCTCTGATACATCCTTGTCACTGCTGATTCTCTTCGACGCTTGCACAATTCTTGATGAGTTTTGTTTCTCCCATGTGTGCCGCAATCTACAAATCAACTGATCTTATCTGTTCAGTTGCCTGTTGAAATTTTCGCTTACTGTACTTTTTCTTTTTGTCGGCGAAAGGGAAAATCATGTGATTGTGCTTTAATGTATGACTTTTCCGAATTTGCTTAGTTTTTTTTATCCAGGTATTCAGAAATGGAGGTAATTGTGCCTAAAAGTATACTACGATCATCCACACGAAGCGCAGATTTGACTATTGTTGGTTTATACGATGCTGGGTGCAATAAACTCCCTTCAAGTATGTTGTTATTCGCTTCAGCTAGGTAAGGCAATGTAAGGTTTTACTCTCCAGAGTGGTGCTGGAACTCTCCACTTCCTTTTTGAGCGGGACTTTTTCCACATTGTTCATATATGAGCAAGTCTGCGTAGAATCAGATCAGCCAATATTAATTTGTGGTGTGCGTCCTGTCGTCAAAACTGGGACATACGGTGAAAGTGCTCTGCATCAAAGTTTTACCAAGGGTGGGTATTTTGAAAGGAGCGGTTTGAAGGTGAGCTCTCGTGTGTAAGTTTTTCCTCATCGTCAATATAGAAAAAGTTTTGATGTCTCTCACATACCCTTGGTTTGCATGTAGTGATCACCATCAACTCACAACAGAAAATACGCTGAGCGTGTGTAGGCATATATATAAGATGCTTGTTTTCCTCTCATACGGTTCGCTATGTAGCTCTGATAAAGAGTTCTACTTATCAGCATGAAAGTACAATGCAACGTCCACAAGCGGTTTATAACATAGCTTCACATTCAGCCGCAGCATAATGAGTATAGAATTTATCGGCGTGGCGTCGTTGTGCTGCACGCCACATTTTGCTGCTGTCGTGCTTTTCGATAAAAGCTTGAATAAAGCAGAAGAAAAGGAGCATTTAGTTTAGAGAATCTATTTCTAAAAAGCGCTTGCGCGATGTATCGAAAGTCGATGTACCATCTCTTTTTCACCGTTGGCGTAGGTTTGCACTGTAAACGACACACAGGCGTATCCTTGCCTACGGAACTCTGCATTATGCAAAGAATTCCGCGCAATCTTTCCGGTCACTATGATATACGCTGCGTTGACGAAATGGCGGAAAACATAATGAGATTGAATCGCAGGGGTAACCAGAGAACTGGCTGTGTGATCGGGGGCCGGTGGTGACCGAGCTTCGGTATTTCAAGTTGTAGTGGTCTACTCTTATTATTCGCGTATGGTGAAGGGGTAAATAACAGCCAATAGTCTGCTGTGTCTTTCCATGCACATTCCTAATTCTTCAATGGTTTCCTTTCCACCATTACGGCCGCATTTACAAACTCAATTACCTTAGTCTCAGTTGCAGAAATTGCTCAAAAGAGTTTTGCTTTTCTTGTAGCAGAAAAAGGAGCAATTATGCGGTTGATCAAGTAGGTGTGTCACCACAAGATGCGTTTACTTTTTTTTTACGAGTTGTTTTTGGAGCTAGGGACGATCACCATCACGAACGGTTTCTTTGAGTAGTGCTGAATAATACGTTTGATAAGGGATTTTTATGCTCTATTCTACGAGTAGAGTAGTAGAGGCGATGAAGCCGTTTTTCCTTCATAAAGTAGAGCTCCAGCCTCCTGGTCAAAGTCACTATTAGCTTAGCATCTGGTCTTATTCCCCTTGTTTACATATATGCAAACCTCTGCGTAGCTGTTTTCCAATCAACATTTTTCTGTAGCGAAAATATTAACAACAGTCCTTGTAGCTGAAGCATGAAACAATAGCGTACTTTATATCAAAATCATGCCAAGCGCCTATACCTTTGATGAGAAACGCTGATTCGTAATATTTGGCCTCTGCTTTATTTCCATGAAAACATCAAGGTTACAATTCAGCCTAAACCTATACGGGCACATAAAACATTCGTACAGAAGTCTGTCAAGAATATATATACACATGCACAACTGCTTCAACCCTAATCCTAAATCCTCTTTCCCAAACCCCAATTCTGATCCTTAAGACCCCAAACCCCAAAAGAGGCTGCACAATACATCGTAGAATGCCAAGATCTGAAAAGCACGCATGCTCCGTTTGAGACCTTCCGACCTTTATCGATAAGTGAATGATTTGTTCATAATTAGGAAGACGGGGTTCTAAAAGAAAATCACACATTCTATTGTCTCATTATAATGGTATTCACCAAATGGGAAAAACAATTATTACCTACGTTTGTTCGGTCGATACTGTGTACACATAATACTGAGGTGGTTCAGTGCAGGGCAGCGAACCGCTGGTTGTGTTGTACGTGTATATATATCTCTCATGAAATTATCGTGTGACAATTTGACATGTTTTTATTTCTAAGTGCACGGCAAACGTGCGCGCATTCCACACAATTATGCAATGTTTACCTTGATACCAGTCGAAGTGGAGCATTTGTAGAACAGCCGTCGCTACAAGTTGCGATATTGATAAAATTTGAAAAATGTTGCAACTTATCTTTAGACTGCTTTGCAGTTGCGACGGAAGGGTGGGCAGATAAACCACGTGCTAGCAGATCTGCATTTGAGCGCTGGTCAGCAGCCCGTGAGATATAGAAGAGCTAAGGAGAGGTAGGGCGATCGTTTATCGAAGCTGACCAACTGACACATAATTTTGATGGTCTCAACCTTATTGATCCCCTGGGTTTACGATTAAGGTGTTCCAATTTTAGAACCCATGGTCTATTGAGTGTGGGGTGAAGATTTCAAGCTCTCAATTTAGAGTTAGAGTACAGGGTTGATGATATAGGGTTTTGGGTTAAGGTTATGGAGTATAAGTTCTAAGTTTAGCCTTTATGTTCAGGAAATCTGAATTTGACGCCCTTGGGGCTTTGAATACGGAGTTTTAGCACTTAAGCTTCGTGGTCTTAGGGCCTGGATTAGGGTAAAGTTTTTACTAATAGTACTTCTACAATTACTACTACTACTACAACTACTATTACTGCTACTGATACTAATAATACTACATATACTACAACTACTACTACTACTACTACTCACCATGATATCTCTAGTCATACTACTTAGACGTAAGTAGAAATAGTCTGCCATTGAATGTGTAAATTTCACGTGCATTCACCTTCGAAGGCGTATGACTGGATATACATATACTCTAGATACTCATATATCTGACGTTATCGGAAAACAGTACTGCTGCAATCGCCATACTGTGCTCTGTACGTACGTGCCCGTCGTAGTATGCAGTTGGCATATCATGTGAACATGCCAGCAATCTAGTCGCCCACTCGTTTTTTCCAAGTATCTGTGCACGCGCATGAACTTAGCAAAAATCCTCAACATATTTCAAAATAAGTCTGCAACAAAGTTTTCCTTGATTCAGCATGCGCCACAAGTTCAAAGCAATTGCATTTTCTTAACTTCGCCGCGCAAAATCAAGTTTTTTGCCGCTCGCGATACTTGGGGTGAGCTGAAGCTCATATGAGCTACAACCACTGTGCGTTCTTTTACCGATGATCGAGGCACTTTCTGCGGCCGGTTGAATTATGCTCGAACACTACCTCAACCAGTATACATGCACGAAAAGCAAGAAATGCTATAAGTAGCCTCGCACTTACTGTTCTCTAAATTGTTGAAAGAACCAGCTTTTTTTGAAAATTGTTTAAGTTTGCTCTTACCGAAAAGGACGTCTACGCTCAACAGTTTCGGGCGTGTATGTTTGATCGTCCAGCAGGGCACCTATGTAAAAACTTAGATATAGGATTTGGGCGCCAGATGCAACACATACGCGTTAGTGAGTCATACATCAGCACTCGGGTAGAACCTGTCATGAAGAGGCTGGGAGACTTTTGAGGTTTTTAAACTGGCCCGGTTATCAGAGTTTTCGCAATGCTCCAAAGGGATAGCCTTGACAGAATGCACTATATCCTGTGAAAGTAAACTTCTTCGGTTCGTCTCGTGAATATGCAGTTTTTTATGCCTGCACTTCTTTCGCGCAAAGCGAGTTTCCTTTAACAGCGCGTTAGTCAAATTCCGTCATATTTTGGAAGAAAAATTGGCAACACTCCATTACTGCTAAAAATACGGGTTCAGTTAGTTTAACAAGATATCGATAATGCCATGATTCAAGGCACGTTGTAACAGCGGTTCAAGTAATCATAATAAATGCATCTGATTCCTTGCTGTTGCTGTGCGAGAAGCTGGGAAAACCTGCGTGCTCTTTTAGTGTTTTTCGACGCCGCTCGTCGCTCCACAGGTTTTTGCTGGTATATACGGCGTATGTCTACGATGCTTGAAAGAGGGGCGACACGTGCATGTACTGCTACAGCGTAGAGTTCCCCACAGAAATGATGTGTTTTGGTATTTGTCAGTGTTTCGAGATGGCAACAAATGGTACCGAACCATCTGGAAAAACTGCAAAGTATACGTGTGCGTCACTGTGGAAAATGTTTGTTTTTTGCGTGCTCCGTCATACGAGAGAGTAACTTATTCCCACACTACAACATCTGCGTACCTGTTGTGCAGGTAATGTGCCTTTATACACCCTTGTAACTCGTCGCCTAGAAATTTTCAGCTGCTTGTGCGCGTAAGAGTTAATCGGACTTTTCTTTAGTCTATTAAATTGTGTGTGACCTGTTTATATTTCAACATTAATGTTGAGATGACACACAAACTATCGAGTCAAAGTAACGAGTTCCATTCTACTTTGATGCCGATAACCACAATCCTCGGATAAAACTGCGGCAGTGGCAGTGATGTATGCGCTGTTGCCTTCAATATCCTCGTCAGTCTGTATCGCGCCTTGCAAAGTACGCAGAATGCATCAAATTTTCCTTCAAGTAATAATTCCTTGTCGTAGACACTCAAATTTCCGTAACACATATTGTCTAGCTTAACAACAGTGCTGAGCATCGGTCCTGCCTCAGTTGCGGCAGAATTTTACAAAATTGCCGAACTGCGGGTCGTTTTATGGTTTCGCAAGTGCACCGAGTATTGTATGAAATGCAGAAACAGGAGCAATTGTTCACACAACCGTTATCGGAATAAACATCTCTACACAGAGTTTGACAATCAAATTCAAAATCTAGAACATCTTTAACCCCATTTTACAGCTTTACTCAATGAACTGAGTGTTTTTTCTCTAATGTTCACACGCGACTGAAGAAGCTAGAAGAAAATGGTGCGATTGAGGTTGAATCTACACTAGCATTTAGAAAATAATTGCCAGTTCGACAGTGAATTGACGGTGTAGATCGACGGCGTATGCAATTCAAGCCTTTTGCTCTGTGTCTTGCGGAACCGGTTCCATCCAAAGCTTTGGACCCAGTGAATTAGCTTTACACTGAGATTTTAGCAAGAAGAGCCGCGGCTCAATTGCTTGTACTTTCACGCTGCATTGACTGCATACCCTTCAAAAGGCGTCGTACCTGGCTAAAAACGTGCAGCGTAGCATTTAAGAAGCAAACTGAGAAGCTGTTTAGATTTCCGTCCTTCAGTCTCAGGCAAGGTCTTCCGGACGAGCTAACGCTCCAGTTCACCAAACACGCTCCTTCTTTGTGTAGTGGAAAAAAGTAATCTTCGTTCAAAAGTCAATTGTTCTCGGATTCTTGCGGCTGTCCCAGTCTCTTGCCCTCTATTCCTCTTTGTTTCAGCAAAAGTATTTTTTTTCCAGTGAGGTGCGTCAGAAGAACAGACTTTCAGTTCATTCGTGTGAACTCTTTTTCCTAGATCCACTTTACCTTCTTTCGGCTTTGATCGAGTAAAAATCAAACTTTTTGTTCAGTTTAGTGTTGCTGTGGTTACACCCTCAAAGTAAAAGACAACATATTTGCTCAAAACGAAAAAACCATGTGAAACATTATCACAAGCAAAAAAATTACTCATGTTCACCAACTTTTAGAATATTTTTGGCTACAGATAAATTTTCAAAGTCGCTATTTATCTTGAGTTTACAACTGATTGGTGAAAGTTGATGAGAGGAAGCAGCTTTGTGATAGGTTCACAGCTTCTAAAGCACTCTCGACTTGAATATGCTGCCCGTCAGTCTCCTTCCAGAAATGCAACTTACGTTTTTGTACTGAATAAACGAATAACAGAAGTTCTACACTTGTTCCAAACCGCAAATCACTTGTCACCAGGTAGTTCGCTTATTTGAACGCTGCCTTTTGTTCAGTCGAAGCAGTAGTGAAGACTTTTCTTGGTCTGAGGAAAGTCTGGTCAATGGAAAATTCTCCTTAGCATTATTTCAACAAAAATAGTGATTTATCTGCGAATGAAGCACATCGCACGCCTTCATGTGCTCTCCAGTATATAACATGTGCAACTTCTTAACACAAATTGGGCTAAACGTCGTATTGTGGACTCTCGCCATTCTTTCTACGGTGTTCAAAATTTTCTGAATAGAAGCTTATCCAAGGAATTTTTCACTGCTCAGCCGACTGTATCAATAATATACGATGACCACATTGCCTGTTTCCTACTGAAATCTCTCTACACTTTTGGTATATAGTACCCAGAATCAGCAGCTGTCACTTACGCGTGTTTTCAATAAGGTTCTCTAGAGCTTTGGATTCAAGCATACAACGTAGAATACACGCATTTGCAAGGAATCCCCATTTTTTAAAAATGACCTCATTATGATAGATTGCTTCAGGAGGTAAACTAGTGAAACAAGCAGCTCTCTTTACGTAGCGTAAAATGTTCCCGGAATCTGAAAGTTTCCAGTCACCGATACGAGTCAAACGACCATTTTATAAGTTGAATGAATGACTAGTGACCAAAGAGCAACTTAGCAATAGCGCGGAGATTTCGTGCACTTCATATTTCGACATGCACATGATACTATGGGGATGAATCATAGAAACGTTTTATGGTTCTTTTCTTTTTTCCCTTGGGGTGCCGCGTCTTAGCAGTCCCAATGTCGCACTTCTACCTGTCTTCCACTGAGTGGCGTCAACTGCTTCAAGCTATTGAAAGAAATCAAGAAAGTAAATATTTGTGCCTTTCTTGTTGGTAATGTACACAAATTCTCTTATTTCAGTATACACGTTTAGCAATTATATTAATTGTGGGCATCTGAAGCTGGCGCCGGCGTTCTCGCGCTATAGTGAATCAATACCGTAAAGAGAGTGCGGTTCGTCTTTTTGAGGAAAACGGTTCTCGCAAGCTTTTCTTGCTGCATATAATATGTTAATTTCAAACGCGTGTATGGGCTACCTTGTAGCGTACTTTATACCCATTCCGCATCTGAGCAAGTCTGGTGAAACCATGTCAGCGATGAAGTATTCAGAAAGACATAGCCGAAGATCACCAGCATCGACACATGGCCACTTCCTGTCTTTTACAGATTAGATAGCATGAAGCATATAACCCCATCAAAACTTTTGCCGTGTCACTGGCGCAATTTAACACCACTCTTTCGCGTGAAGAGTGGAGGAAGCTGGGAAACTTTCACCACAGCAGTGTGTCTTTTCAAAGCACCAGAAGAAGACGGTTTTATAACGACAGGAAAGGAAGCTGATAGTGTTCCTGAACATGACATGTTTGTGCGATGGCTAGCAGTTTGTTATCATTGTGAGTCGTGTTTTACCAAGCAGAGGCATTTCAATAGTTTACAAAATCATTCCGGCTCTATAACAAAGTCGCCTGCCTTCATTCAATACCATTGTTCCAAATAAGAATTCTATGTTCAAAGTCGCTTGGAATTTCCGCTCATGGCGTCTGATATCCGCTGGACTAAACGGACAAGCGCCAGCTTTTTCAAAGTCAATTTAGACTGAGTAATAGATTTTTTTGTTTCTATATATATATATATATATGTAATAAAGTTTGGTTTCTGTTAATTTAATGCCAAGCGAACGAATTGACCAAGTGGTTGCGCCGACCAATTCACGTTAGAAACCATGTTGTCGGTGTTGCCGCGAATGAGCGTGCGTGACCTGGATGAGCAATGCTAGCAAACAGCATATATGTTGAAGTGGCAGCAGCTCGTGCTCAAGACAGAAAATGCTCTCTCTCTGGTAAGTGTTGGCAATATGTAGGAGCAATGGAATAAGATGACATATGAAATATGTGTATCCTGATAAAAGGCTATATACCCGTCAGGCGCTACAAGTGCAAAACGATCGTATAAATTAATTCAATTACGTTGTTTCGCGAGAGGGAACTAGAAAACGTATAACAATCCGTGCACTTGATACTTTGGTGAAAACTTACAGAATATGAAACCTGCTGCGAAAGAAAAAGCTGGAGAGGCGCAAGCAACAATACCAGCCAGGATATATTTTCTTCTCAGCCAGCTCTTCTAAGCTAAGATTTCAGGCGCGGTGTTTTCGGGCGCGAAGGATTCTGTTATGAATGTGTATAAGTGTAGGTTTAGTATACAAAGTCTCCACTGTTTCTCCGCGAGGTTATTTCTTGCGTAATGAGCGCGAACGATGAAGGAGAAAAGTCAATTAATTGATTACAACTTGTGAAATTCAGGCAGGACTTATTGTGGTTTTTGTTGTTGGCAATTTTAAGGTTAAATATTGTCTCGATCGCTGCTACAGTTGCTCTTTATCTTACGTGTCAGAGTGAACGAAACAGTCGACTTGCCACGCACAAGCTGTAAGTTACTTCCCTGACCGGTTCAACTTTTCCCAACAATTTGCAGCGTATGCAGCGAGGCTCAACTCTTTTGTAATTCAGATACGATTTATTCGGGTTAAGCTCCGCAGCGCAGTCCGTCGTCTGTGTAACGAGACTGCATATGTTTATGTCGCTTGCTGACACGCAGGACAACAGCTTCTGATGATGTTTCCAGTTACTGCTGCGACTGTTTAAAACAGTAAAGTAATCTCGGTCGTATTTATTTCGAAGGCTTCCAGTCAGTACACTAATCACATTTTACTGCCCTCGTCGACATATTTCGGGATGATAACAGACCACAGAGTGCACACGGCAACTTCTTGCTCTCGAACTCGAAACTTCCGCATACAAAATGCGAAGCTCCTAATGTCCCAGATTTTTCTCTCTGCTTTAAATTGCAAACACGTTTATACAGCTTATAACGCGTTTCTGTTTCGAGTTGAGTGTGCAGAATCGCAAACCACAATTATTGAGCTGCAGTTTTTTCTTTTTGGAATCTTTTCTTTTATACCTTTCATACAAGCTGTTGAATTCCCTTTTGCAGACCTCAGTCGAGTCCGGACAAATATTTGGACGCGTAACGGCCCGCTGAGTTGCATTTATGCCATCGAGCTCAATTGCTACTTTCTACGTTTTCCGGCCATTGCGGGCGGGTGTAGATTTAAAAAGCTCAGCTCAGCGCATTTGAAGGGTTCGCGGAACTCATGTGCTAAAATGAGCCCATCATTGCACTTATGCCATACATATGCATATCATTATGCCGAATAGGCTCATAAAAAATCAGGAAATCAGAGCGCGCAAAAGAAGCTTCTCTGTCTCCAATTCTCGCTTCCGCTGGTCTTGTTTCAGAGTAGGAAAATATTGAATTTATTGAACTGCACGGCTCTACGTATATAGCTGTGCTTGCTTTGCGGTTTCTCCCCGCTTGATCAACGGAGGGCTCTACGTCGTCCAGGACCTCAAAAATAGAACAGGGAACAACGATTCTCAGGAAGGTAAAGAGCGCTAATCCTACCTGCTGAACACGGTCTTTGAAAATGGTTTGCTGACATTGATGTCCCACAAGTGTGTCTCAATTTGAAAATGTGCAGCAAACCATTGCCATACCCGATCTTTCCACAAATGTTACTATTTGTCGCACGTAGGTTGTTGACTTTTAAGCTACTCCGATTTCAACAAATAGCACTCACAGTCATACCTTGCTGAAGACATCGTCGATGGAGTCCACCGCCAATGTGAGCAAATAGCCTGTGCCCCAGCAAGAGAACCGACGGACCGCACACATGAAGCAACGCAATAAACACCAAATGCATCTGAAAACTCTCTAGGTGTGTGTTTTGAAAAAATGTTTGACTAACGTACGCACTTGGTGGTGCTTATTCGCGGCTAATGGGTTTCAGCACTGAAGAGAGTGGTGATGGTATATCAAAAGTATTGCTCACTCGTCAATTCATACATTTCAATGACTTTTTTATATCGCAAACGTAAATCCCACTCGCAACAAGCATGATGAGATGCGGAAGCTTACCTACAATCTTTCAAAGCACGTTAAATGACTACGATCCGTTAGCAGTCGTCGCAATTGTTTGAAGGGACAGGTGGGCATAATTGTGTTTTTCGACCTCAAAGAGTACAGCACCATTTGATGGTTATCAATTCAATTTCAACCTTTCCATTGTAGTTGCGGTTTTCTAACATTTCTAATGTTTCAAGCCATAGGAGTAGTAGTCAAAAGTTTTTGAAAGTCTTAATAATCAAACCATAAAGAAATGAATGTTCTGTTTTGCTACGAAGGAATATATTAAAGAATTTTGCATGTACGGTTGCCTTACTTGCTGCATGATAGACAAAAAAAGGTGAGCGTATGAATTACGAAGATATATGATGAAGCGACGGATACTAAAAAAAAGGCCCTGGTAAAGCTGCATGATACTAAGAGTATCAAGACTGTTTAACTCAATCTTGCATGCAGCGATGGTCGCTCTGGCACAATCATGGGCGTGAGACAATGCCAAATTATCAACTTCGTCGCATAGACAAGTGGTCAGGCAACTCCCTTATATCCACATGACAAAGGTTACATAAATTTTTTGTTGCATACACACAGGATGCAATCTACAAATTAGAGTCACTGCCGCAGAACACTACAGTAGTGCTCGTTGCTGCATCTCACTACCAAATTAGGGATAGTTTCCGCCCCCAAAATCAATTGCTTTTCTGAACGTTTTCACCAAAAATAGACTACGATCTAAAAAACGGCCGCATGCACAAAAGACGAAGAGTTGCGAAAGTGTCTGACCACTTGTGTGTGCAACGAGGTCAACAAATTGGCACTGAAATTACCCGAAACTTTTCGAACAGCACCCCTCTAATTACGCGCAACTTGTTTACTGCCCAGCCGATGCCAGAGTGTTCAACTTCTAGGCAAGCTGCAAGGGTGAGCTGGTGTTGTGCTTGAGGGAGGGTATCGGTGCGAGCTCACGCTCAAGTCGTCGCAAACCTTTTTTCGTTTGCTAATACGCAATTTTCCCAGCCAACAGAATCGCCTGCGAGGTCAGACCATCACAGCGAAATCCAGTAGGTGTAGCAGGTCATAATATAGCCAAACACCTAAAGTGATAAAAATGTACGCAACTGGCGTCATGGAAGTGTATGGACACTTGGTTCAAATTCCAAATTTCCATTATTTTCGATATAAGGGACTTTTTATTTTTTTAAGTTGTTGTCGTGCAGAATTATTCAAAACGTTTTCCTTAGTGCTTCCTAATTCACACAAAGAAACGTGTGGAAAAAGGCGTCGGTGGACATTCGCAGGTTTTTTTCTGATTCGGTGGTCTTACCCTCAATGGTTAGACTGTGTCTGAAAGTGGTTTGAACTGTCAACAACGACAATAATGATTGCCTTACTCTGCTCACCCCCAGTGCAGACGGCGATGTTAAAGATTCGCTAAGACGGTCAAACTGTGCAAACAGTGTCTGAAACAATTCTCAAGATGTAGGCTTGCTCTACAGAGCCCGAAACCGGGTAGATCGTACAATGTGAATTTCACAGGCGAATATTTACTAGATGATTCTTCCCATCGACTAAGTTTCAGTGTAAAAACGGGATTAAAATCATGCACTAGTAATTCCTCACGTTGTTTTATGCCCGCAGCAAGGTGCCCTGTTCAAAAGTTTCTCTGAAAGTGAGTCGTGCACTACGATTTCATTATTGCTGTGTCCTTTAGAAATTGCAAAATGGCATTTTCATATGCTCGGCTTGCAAGCTCTATAGATTGCAATTATCAAAGCGTGAGGTTTTAGATGGAGTCATGGTTCTTCAGTCAGATCGCGCTCGTTTCTAGATGCCGCAGCAGGATAAAATATGAGTGTACCGTCTCACGGCGCGTTAGGTTTCGTGCCGGCCGTGCGCTCGAAGATGTATTTGTAGTTCGTCAGGCGTGCAGCAAGTTCTTGATGTTTACCGAATCTGTGCTTAAATACCCGCATTACAAACTGTATAACTTGAGATCAAAGGAAAATAGCATTTGACATATCGTTATCTGCGTGTGTGATGGCAAACGCAACAGTAGACGGAAGAAAACGGCATCATCCATCCGGCTCGTTACAGCTTGTGCAGGATGCGCGCTTTGATGTACATCTATATATATATATATATATATATATATATATATATATATGAGCCTTTGCAACACATTTCGAACTCCGCAGTGTATGTGTTCATGCACAGCAGCTATCAAGGCTTGCATTCCAAACTAGAAATTTTCGACAACCAGAAAACAAAGAGAAAAAGAGCAGAATAAAGTCAAAATCATATATAAAGATGTTTCTGTGTAACACTTTCTGTGCATCCTGGGCTGTGAAGATATAGTGATGCATAAGAGATACACATTCTGTTATGGAAAGCAGAAATTTTCAAAGCAGAGCAAGGCGTGAATTCCTGGTTTTGTTCCCCAATAAAGGCACAAAGAAAACGGGGTAGGAGCATATTTTTGTTGCTTGCTATTTTTGTATGTTGCATAGCAACCATTGAATAGATAAACTATATAAGCTGTATTTCGGGACAACAAGCACTATATAGATAAGTAGTTTCTCACAGCACCAGACTAAAGAACGCATATTCACTTTACGACGCTTATATATAGCGCAGAATCCGCGATCAAATGTAGTCCTGGAAGTGAGCCGTCCAGCACATTATCATTCCAATTTCGCAAGAAATGTGAAGAGTTGCACAGCAGCAGTTTCATAGTCTCGCATTCCAAACTATGTAAATTGTGTTTATGGAAGCCACCATTATTGCAGCAATGCATGTTTTGGGTATTTGATTGTCTTATAATGAAACACAGCATTAGAATGAAGTACAAATAGTTTTCCATGTAACCTCCATTGCAGGCTGCGCTGTCAAAACTACGTGTACAGATGTCGAGAGTGCTATAGTTCTTCTTTGTGAGGGGTATCCGTGAAGTATTTTAAATCAGTTGTATAAGCTCGAGCCTATACAATTGACATTTTTTATGTCTCTATGTGCTTGGGTACTAGCATTTGCTTGTTGACAAATGAAGTTACGGATTACGGCGAGTTTCACTTTGTGGCGGCTGCCCGATTGAACGTGTTACCAAAAAGGGAGCCCTGCAACACACTTTTGAGCATTGCTTTATGTATGAACGGTTGCACAGTAGCGATTTCGAAGGTTTGCATTGCAAAGGAGTTGTACCCTCGTACAAGCTGCCAGATATTCTATAGCAGTGTTGGAATTTGTGTAGTTTATGGCGTTTACAAATAAGCACAGCGTTAGACTCAATACAAAAAGTATTTTTCTCTCTAAGTGGCACCATCTCCGTTGGTGGTCGCAAGGTTAAAATAATCATTTCAGCTTTAGAGTCATCCAGCCCATTTTTCCGGACTTTGCATTATCTATCAGCGGGTTGCCAAATAATTCATACTGTGCTAAAAGGAAGCAAAAGTACGGTAGCAGCCCATGGTTTGATCACTTAATTATGTTTACAAGAGAAAAAAGCATCGATATAAGAAAGGAGTTAATTTTTCACACCCACAATTCCACCATGGCAGGCTGGTCAAACTTAAAATTTCAGACTCTGAGCGGTGCAGCAGGGCTTCGTAGTTCGCAATCTTCGTTAAGTGTCGCACAACAATTCTATAGGCTCGCGCTAAATTTTTAGCTTCCAGCTCACGAAAGGTACCATTTGATACGCCATTTTTCCATTCAACGTTAGCGTTTGTTCTTTAGCAAACACAGCACTAGAGTGCCAACCTTGGGTCAAATGCATCCAAAACGTCACCTGTCCGTGTTCTCGATGCTCGCAGTATATAGGATGGCTCGCACAGCAGCAGAAGTCCCGCGTTGCAGATTATATTGTGTTAAATAGAAATCAAAAATCTTTCCAAAATATGAGTCGGGGGAAGTGCAATGACATTAGTACTTTTACATATAACATGTATAAGTAGACCATATCTACGCGTTTATACGCTGATGGGAATTCGTATGAATACGCTACCCTGCTAAATTAACAAAGGAAATACAACTGTTTCATTTTCTTGAACATGGAGTTCATATTTATGTTGTCTTTCCATTTAAAAAACGTCAGATAGAACGAATTACGTGTATGTAGTTTCAAGCACACTGATATATGTAATTTCGCTTTTTCAAATTGTTGACTGGGAGTCCTTTTCTGGCCGCTTTGGCGTCCATGTAGGTGAGCGTGATCAAATATAATACATTCCATTCTTCTGCGATTTTATGCAAGTTTCTCGCCGTAATCGCAGTTGATAAGCCGGTGACGATATCCACAGCTTGAAAGCAGTCAATCTGCAAAATATGGCGCTGTTACCGCATGTTGCTTCGTGCACATTCTGAAAAAATCAAGACAACTCACCCTTCACACTTTGAATGTTTATGATTTGTATTCGTGCTAATATATTATTATATTATCGATTATATAGTATATATATGTGTCTGAAAAAATTCATTGGGGCGAATTTCTATTATATATATATAGACAACTATACTGTGCAGCTCATTTTACTTGTAAGTGAAACGGCGCTTCAACGTAGCTCACGAGCAGCTACCTTGTTGCATTAGTTCATACAGAATTTGACCCATTCCATGTCTTAATTATTCCATGTACGATATGGGGACAAATAGATAATCATGTATATATATATATATATATATATATATATATATGTGTAAGTATCTGAATACGTGGGCATATAACAGCGCAAAAGGTTACGTAAGTCTTGATCGCGAAAATATTTGAGTTTTGAACTGAAATAGTGGCTCGCAGCTACGGTGTGTACACTTATCATTTCATTCGTAGTACAAGTGTTACGCACTATATACACGACCATGTATATGCTCGCACATGTGTAACTGGAACGTGAAGTCAGTTCAGCGCGTCCTTCTCACACTATCGTACGGTGTGGGAGCCTCTTCTGTGCGTGTGTCTCACTGTAATCCTAAGTATCTGAAGTTGCCTACTTCTTCATACTGCCCTAACGGGTCGGGACTGTGTGGGCGCTTGTGAGCGCTGCGCGTATAATAGTAGCATAGGTTCCCTTTCCCTCCCGCGCATATACGTAAAGATTTCCACTCAGAACATTTTTTTTTTTATTACAGGAACCATGGACTGCTTTGCTATATTGTTACATTATACATTAAATTTTTTCAAAAGAGAAGAAGCGAGAGTATCAGAAAGGAGCACGTAAATATATATATATATATATATATATATATATTTATTTTTGAAGTTTATATATATGTATATACGTGTGTATGTATGTATGTAAGTATATGTATGTATGTATATATGTATGTATATATATATGTATGTACGTATGTATGTACGTATGTATGAGTGTAAGTACGTATGTATGTATGTATGTATGTATATATGTATATATATATATATATATATATGCAATATGTATGTATGTATGTATTTATGTAAGGAAATTTACATATATATACAAACATATTAAAAAAACTGTGCAAATTGTTGTTCAAACCGCATGTACAAGTAAAGTGCATGCGTGTCACCCTAGCTGCAGCTAGGATCCCTTGCTCTCTCTTCAATTGGCGCATGCATGCTCTACACGGGTTCTACGCTAGAGTATAATTAATTGTTTTAACGGGGATTTCTGAGATGAGAAGAAAAAATTCTTTGTTACAGAACCACGTCACAACAGTGAGCGAAATGCGTCCTGTTTTCTTTCTTTTGTTTTGCTATTGTGAGTACGTGTCAATGTGTCCGTAGTATGATAGAATGCTGGCCAAATGTAGCATAGCTTTTCTCTCGGTTGCTCGAAGTGAGATACAAAAAATGAGAATTTCCCGTCTCTGCTTCACTTCCCTGTACACGTTTCCTATTCCAGCTGATCCGTCTAGTACTTTGGCTCGATTGTCTGAATATTCCCTTTCTCTCATCATCAACTGTAGTTTTCAGCTTTATCGCTCCAGTCTTTTGATCCTGTCGCTACAAGGCGAGCCTTCGTCTCCAGCTTTGAAAGCACAATGAAATAACGGCAGTGGGTAATTCATTTGTACAGAGTCTTCTAGTGAAAGTTAAAGCCACCACCATCTTCATGTGTGTATATATATATATATATATATGTGAAGAATTTTCGTATCTCTTCTACAAATCAATTGTACAATTTTTAAGCTGCCGTAATCGGGCATATTCCTGTTTATACACAATATATGTTTATGTATATTTATCTTTATCTCTATCTTTTAATATAGACTTCTTACCATATATATACCCATCCTCATGTGGTCATCTTCTACACCTATCTATTCTTTATTTATTCACATACATCTTCGTACTTCGAATTTAAAACGGAGCAGCCACCACACAAAGATCGCACCAGCTAATGCTGCATCTGCTACGGACCTCAATTTTGGTGATAGAGAATAAAACAGATGGCTTTGTAGCGCTTTTGAAATTACTGAATGAAAAGAATGGCTTCTGTATCTGCAGCAGCTATTGTTGACCCGCAACAGGAACGTGAACTGAAGAACGGAGAGAATCCCCAGCGACGGGTGGCAGCAAGAAAACATATAATAAATGCAGTACGTGCGTAAGCAGCGCGTTTTTCCAGATTCCAAGAGACGCGAACCATTTTGGCATTTTTAACGTGTTAACAGATTGAGACTAGCTTTCGCAATTACCACGGCGGCATATATGCAAAACACAAAAAGGTGACGCGCACATAGAGATGAGCCTCAATTGCTGAACGACATTCGCGACAGCGTCTCAGTACAAGCAAGCAATACCAAGAGCAGCGGGGCAGGAGTGTGATGAATCTACTGCTTACGAGCGTGTTGCTACTACTCAGTAGTAGTAATAGTAGTAGTGATAGTAAGCGGCAAACGATTGGGCTGCACACATGTCTCACAAATTTTGCACTTGGCTGCCAATGGAAGTCATCACCACCAGCTCCTCTTCCTCTGCTTCTTATTCAGTGAGGGCTCCGCCTGCACCCATTGTTGCCGAGATACAAGATCCTTCAGCAGACTTCTTCTTTGGCACACACTTGCCGGTTCCACCACGTGCTGCAGCGAGTCCTCCTCTTTCGCAGACGGCCGCTGCCGCCCTAACTTGGGGGACTGGTAGGGCGGCAGCTGATCCCACCACTACTACTGGCGCGACTACTACTGCTGCTGCTGCTAATGTCCAGCATAAGTATACTACTCAACAAGCAACCACTGCTTCTGCCGTTGCATTCACCCCTGCTTCGCTTCAGCGCTGGTGCGTGCATGCACTGACGAGCAATTTCCAGCGGCTGACTTCAGAGTTCGAAGAAGTAGCAGCAACAGCAGCAGACTGGCACACGCAAGGAAGGCTTCTTCCAAAGCGCGCTTCACGCAGAAAAGACTCTTCTTGGGGTGCAGAAGACTTTGCTGGAGCAGCAGCAGCGAGAGATGCGGAAAAAGCAGCAGCGAGAGATGCGGAAAAAGCAGCGGCAGGAGCAGCTGAGAAAAGAGCAGGAGCAGTGGGCACAGCAGACGCAGCGCCGGCAAGAAAGAGAAGAGCGGGGGGGGGGGGCTGCGTGTTGGGGTGGATTTGTTCTCCGAAGAAACTAGATAGTGCTGCAGCAGGCTCTGACGACAAGCTGAACACTGCGCGCTTTCGCAGAGCCTGTCGAAGCTGCTACGCTGCATACGCTTTGCGGCAGCGTGGTGTCTTGACTGCCACTCTCCATCTGGTGAGAACTGTGCTCAGTTCACTGGGAACCTCCGTCTACTCAGAATCAAAACGTCTACACGTATGCGTGTTTTCTTCTCTCTCATACGTCTGCAGCAACTTATTCGTACTACTGCGCTGACGGACGCGCTAGACGTCCGCCTTGTGATCACTCCGCAATATTATGATATACACTCGTGCATGTGTGTGTTGGGCTGATGTGCGCTGCAGTAGTTTACCGGGAACATTGACTGTCTCTTCTTCATAGCCTTCACATTCGCCCACGTTTCCTTCTCGCGACACATTCTCGTTACCTCCCCTACCTCTCGTGTGTACGTACCTGGATATAATGTGATACATTTATGGAAAAGTGGATTGAGGTAAACCCCATTTCCGCATCTCTTGTGTCTCTACCTTTCTCAGTGGGCTCTTGCGCCAGATGCCACTCTTTCTTGTGGTTTTGTTCCTCTTTCGATCCATCTCTCCCTTCGTTTCACTGCTGCTGCAGTAGGCTGCTCTCTCTGTTGATAAAAGTCCTTTTCATCATTCTGTCTCTTTCTGCTCTGCTGGAATCTTCGAAGCTAAAAAATTTACACACTAAGACCGCTGTCGCTGCTGTTTGCTATGAAGAGGCTTTTGAGTCTGTCCTTTGTTCACAGTCTCACTGCTGTTAGTGCTCCTGTGTGTTCCGTTGCTTTCATTCTCTATACATCTGCAATTTAACTAATCTGTATACTGTGCAACATATATATATATATATACGATATGTCATGTGGTACTTCAGTTGCACACGTAATTATTTTCGTCAGACCATACACATAGAATGCAAGTATATATATTATATATATATATATGTATAGTATCAAATCTACATGTCCGTGTAGCTGTAGGCTTTTTGCAGGTATGCATATGTGTTCACTGAAAGAAGAGTGTAGGTTGCTGTGCCTATACTCAGCTTGTAGACTATCGTGCGTATGTATCTTCTCTTGCATTTGTGTATACATATACTTACATATATGTAAGTACATAGATTTGTAGGTTTTACTTTCACAGCTTTTTACGGATTATGCCAACGTAGGCTTCTACGACTCAGATAGCTTGACACGATCGTATTCGTGCATTTGATGCACTGCCGTTTATTTCTTTGCGTGAAGGTCGGTTTCAAACGGTGCGTCATAGTTTGTGCATTTTATCCGTATGCCTCTGCCTATACGCTACGTTCAGCAATAATCAAACTATGAAAAGAATCGAATATATATATATGTATCATAGTACTAAGTATGTGTGTGTACGAAGAAAATTCCGTGTGCAATTCTGCAATGCTGTCCTTTATCAACATATGTGATATATATATATATATAGAGATAGATAGGTAGTTTGATTTGGCCGAAGGAACTATAGCAACTGGGAACACGAGGGTGTCTGCGCATCTCCACAGTATTATGTGATGAGTATTAATATGATAGCTTATTCCTCAGCTATCATGTAAACATGTATACGATTCATATACATTTATGTATGATGACGGGAGTGTTGTAACAATGATAAGATCTGGGGAAGTTATCAAACGCTGAGATCCTTGAGGTGATTCATTATTCAAGTGGTTTCCACAAAGACAGTATACGCTCTGCAATCTGCGGCTACGTACAGTTCCTCCAAGGTGAGGCTGCTGCAAAAAAGTGCTGCTGTAACAGCAGTAAAAGGAGCAACTTATCGGAGAGAAGAAGCAGCAACTTTGTTAATGGAGATAGCAGAGGCGCTTCTTCCAAAACCTTTTTTTCACTGCAGCCACAACAGCAGGTGCAGCATTGTTTTGAAGGAGAGCGTGAGAAGTGGGAGATTGCATCGCGGCAGATTGCCGAAGCATCGCGTATATGGGACTTCGCTATAGCTCTGTTTCTGACTTCTCCAGGAAGTCATCGAATAGAGTAAGCTAGAGGCCCTTTTGAGGTTTGTTTCTTTCTCTTAAGTACACGAAAGTTCACTGATACCTATCTGCCAAGTTTTGCATGTCTCTCTCTCTCTCTCTCTCTCTCTCTCTCTATATATATATATATATATATTGAACATGGTGTCGGATAATACACAAGCCATGTGGCAAAGGGTCATATACAGGTGTGCGGAAAGTGTTTTTCGTTTTGTTTTTTATCAATCTCAACACATGAACATATGATCAACATTTATATCAGAGATATATATGGAGAGACTGTCGTGTATACACCTCTGACCGCTGTTTTAGTACGTCTGTACAAGCAGACTGAGAGACGTAGAACGTCAGCGGTCGTTTCTTTTCCGTATCGGGGTCACATTGCTGCTGTTTCTAAATCGCAAATCGTTCGTTACCCAGAAGCAGCGGGCACATATATATATATATATATATATATATATATATATATATATATATATATATAATCTGTTTGAGTGTAGTCGTCTGTGATATTCTGTTGTATAAGTCAGGTGTGGGATGTGTCGCTGGTTGAAACTGCTTATCTTCTACTTTTCTATCGATGAGCTGGCGGGGGATCCGCTGCATGAGAAAGTTACCATACGCTACAGCTGGTGGTCCTTGACGTTTTCAATGTTGAGTACACATATATATTTGTATACGTTGTTGATAATGCTGTTTTACCCCGCCTGCGAAATCTGGTGTCAAGCGCTTCGCTCAATTGACTGCTGAAGTTTTTTGTGCTGTTTCCTGCATCTCTTGTTGCTGCTGCTTCTCTAGTTTGCTGACGTTGCTGTATGTGCACCGTTTTTTCTGCTGTCTTTCTTCGACATATTTTGACAAAACATCCTTGTCGCACTTTCTATCGACTGCTGCAGCTGCCTTCGACGCTGCTGCGGAATTCCTTGCCAGACTTCTGCTGTTTGCGGTGCTGCCTTTTTATGCATGCTGTTTACTTTGATTTCTTGTGCCCTTTCTGCAGTTGTTCGGGCTCTTCTACTAAGAAAAGCAATTTTTCTATCTTAATTCTGCTGCTGCCTACGCATCTTCATTTTCTTTACAGTTGTAGCAGACCTTGTGAAAGTCCTCGTTGCTAGTAGTAGTAGTAGTACTAGTGCTGTGCTGCGCAGCCCATGCTGCTGAAGGAGTTGATGGTAGCGGTGTACAGACAGCAGAATTCTGAATTCTGTTGAGGCCTTGCTGCTTCACTCTTGTGAAATTCTCGTTAAAGTGGTGGAATCTCTTTCTCTGCGTCGCTGCACTGCAGAATCGGTTTGAATTCTATTCCTTTTTGTGTAGACAGCTGCCATTTTCATCATCAGTTCCGGGCTTTAGCGATGCTGCGTCGTCTACTTGCTAAAGCGAGATGTTCTAATATTTCTACAAGCTACTCCCCTTGCTATTGAACCATATATATATATATATATATGTAAATGTACTGCAGTTAACGCTGTTCATGTTTATCCACTTTGCAGTGATGTGCCTTGCTTCGTACGTGGATAGGATGGAAAAACCCGTTTTATTGAAACATGCCGTATCTTTTTGTTGTGCTCTTCCCGCTGGTTTGTGTATACAGGGCTACTGTGTGCAGCTGGGTGTAACCTACTACTGCTACTTTTTGCGGTGTTTTTTCGCTGGTGCATTCGTTGACTTGAAAAGTTTTGTTGCTGCAGCTCTTGCACCTGTTCTCTATTCCCGAGCAGCTATTGTTGTTGTTTGTGGGATTACACTGCTTCACTGCTGCTATGGGTGCCATTTTTCTGTCAGTGCTGGTGCTGCTTTTGCGGCTGTTGCCCCATTGCTGCTACTGCTACTGTTGGTGTGTAGCTGCCACTGCTGTTGTAGCTGCTTTTGTGGTCTTTCTTAGTAGTCAAGCACGCATGCACGTTGTTTTTTTCATGCAAAAATGTGAGGGCTGATTGCAGACTGATGAAGTGGTGCAACAGGTGGGTGTATGCTGAGAAGCAGTCGCTCAATTTGCATGCAGTCGAACTGACGCATCCGCAAGAGCAGCGATTTCCACCCAACAATGAGAACGAGAGCTTATGTGGAGCAGTGAAGAAGGCAGTAGAGAGAGCCTGTGATGGAGAGTTTACTGAAAAAGCGGAAGCAGCAACTGCTTGGCGTCTCAACAAGTTGCTTGGAAGGTGTGTAGTAACTCTGTTTCTGCCTTTTTTAAGGCTGCTGCTGTTGTTCAAAATCCTCGACTTCCTCCTGCTGTGGGTAGACTTCCTGGGTTTGCTCGTACTGGACTTTTTCTTACATACCTGTTGCTTGCCTTTGCTGAAGTCGCTACTACCTCAACTTTTACTGCTTGGAGTTTGCTGCACTTTTGCTGGTGTCTGCGAGAAAGCACTCTCTCTCTCTCTGTCGCTGTTGATTTCGGGGGGGTCATTGCTGGAGTTGCGAAGACGTCTGACTATTTTATGGAGGTGGGAAAAAGCGTTGCTTGCTAGTCAGAATACGAGTATTTCCAAAGGTGTTCTTCCTGCTTTTCGCACATACATGTGTCTTTCTATGCAAGCATTCATATATACATATGTACATATTTACATAATGTAGCCGCTGAGAATCATGTAACTCGTCGAGGTGAAGTTTCTGTAGTAATGCAGCAGATGCACATGGAGATATGTGTACCGAAAGTATGTCTCTGTCTGAATTACTCCTGTGTGTTGTGAGGTTTTCTGAGTCACACAAGTCTGTGTGTGCACGTGTGCCCGTACATGAGATGTGCAAATGATGTGCAGAAGTGTATAATTCAAGCTCATACGCTAGTAGTAGTAGTAGTAGTAGTCTCTGTGTAAACGGAGATTTTGCGGTCTGAAACTCTGCAAACAAAATGAATTCAGGGAAGCAAATTTGATGTATTTGTGTATCTTTCTTTGCACTTTCCAGTAAAATAGGTGCTGCGGGTGGGTGCTGCTTCAGGCTTCTTTGTCGCGGGCAATTCAGTGCTTGGCTTGCTGCATTGCAGAAACTCCAACTCGACGAGCTACAAGAACTTCAGTCTTTGCTAACGGCTGTCTCAATGCTGCAACAGCAAAATCGTGTTGTTGCCTCCAATGATCTTCTGGCCGTTGATATGGCTGTTCAATCATCGCAGCAGCAGGAGCAGCACGTCGAACCACCAACGCTGCTGCAGTTAAGAAATCAACTTGTTCCAGAACATGCAGTTTGGGACCAGCAGTCACTACTGAAATTTTCAGTTGCTGACTGTTTATCTTTGCAGCGAAAAGATGCTTGTGCTGTTGCTGCTGAAGAGACAGAAAGTCGCTTCGATGCGGCAATGGCAGATGTACGAGCAGCTTCAGCAGAGTGAGCGTGTTCGACTACTCTTTCTCAATACGTGCATGCATATTTCGGAGTGTTTTTGCTTGGCTTTTCCTTATTATGATGTGTGTGTCTGGTTCGTCTTTGTCCACTCCTGTGTATGCCGCCTATATGTTGAAGTGATTGTGTGGTACGATGTTGTGGAGACAACGCAGAGAGGTTCTTCTGACTCAATTGCTGACCTAAAACTAAAATATACATATATATATGTGAAGTGTTGGCTCTTAAAAATATGGAGAATGTAGACACCGTGCAGCCTTATGTGTCGCGTGGATGCGCGTCTAAGACGTACAGCTGCATACAGTGTGTGTATGTACACTTCGCCATACACAGAAAAGAAAAGCCTTCTGTGTCTGTGTGCAGTAGCTCTGTATCTCTACGTTGGTGCACAAAACATCGGTGCGGTAGTTTTTACATATGTCGAATATATGTAGTTTAAAATTCACCGATGTTGTTGTTTGATTGACCCTCTAATTCTTAATGGTGACTGCGAAGCCACGAGTTAATATTATCATATTCCCATGTTGGTGTGCTTCCGTATCCTTACAATCATCATCATAGTGAATCGCTAAACTGTAGTTCTCGATGATTGTGGTAGTTTTCGTGTTCAGTGTACGTTGCACCAAAGCGGGATCTGAAGAGAGGTATTTATACATATCTGTACAGCTAAGTGAAGCAGCTCATATACATATATATATGTATATATTTTTTTTTTTAGTTGACAGAGCCATACATGTGGACTCTATGTGATTATGGGCAAACTAGAGACCTGAATGTTTCCTATGACAAACCCGTTTGTGTTCTTTTTCATATATCCATTTACATATATTATTTCGGAGGGTTCTTTACGTGAATGTCGTTATTATTACGAAGACATTGAGTTGTGTTGGCGAAGCATAGCGTGGGCGCAGGCATGTTGCTCATATTTATTTCTCGTGCGTGCATGTTTGAACGTTTCTTGTGTAGAATTTCGAAAGTATCGACAAATGAACCAGTGTCATCAAAGAAGTCCAAAGCATTGCACCTGCTTCCTTGCTTCTTTTGCTGGTGCTTTCTTTGCCATGTCATTTGCTAGTTCGCTTCTCTCGATCGCATACTCGTGTATATAAAGTCCACAGTATGCTTTCGTAACAAATATAGGGTCCACAGTATGCTTTCGTAACAAATATAGGGTCCACAGTATGCTTTCGTAACAAATATAGGGTCCACAGTATGCTTTCGTAACAAATATAGGGTCCACAGTATGCTTTCGTAGCAAATATAGGGTCCACAGTATGCTTTCGTAGCAAATATAGGGTCCACAGTATGCTTTCGTAACAAATATAGGGTCCACAGTATGCTTTCGTAACCAGCGTTTTGCACAGTGTATGTGTTTATCTCGCTTGCGTTGCTGCCTACGGGTGCTGGCTGCGACAGAATTCTTTTTTACTTCTTGAACGATCTCCACAGTGAAGACTTGCAACTACTGCATAGTAGTAAAGAAGGGCAACAGCAGCAGCAGGCCTGTTTGAAGGCGAGGAATGAAGGGCTGCAAGTCGTCGAGAAGGGAGAGGAAAGAAGTGAGGAGGAAGCGAGGAGTGATTTTTCATCGCATGCAAAAGAGGCTGCCGAAAAAGTCGAGAGGACTTCACTCGATGTGCGCTGTTGGGACTGGTTGTCTATGTCGCTGAGTGTGATGGTCGGAAACGTGGCGGCTGTTGCTGCATGCGTTTTCGACGAAACAGACGAGGACTTTTACGCTGCTTACGTCAGTTCTCGCACCAACAGCAGAAGCTCTTTTCCCCTTCAAACGCCTGAGGAAGCCGTTGGTGCTGTGGACGAGGCTGCTGCTACTACTCAGGCAGTTTTTCCACCTCAAATTCTGCAGAAACAGACGCTGGATTTGATGGGCGAAGATTTGGGCACTCTCGTCTGCGCCACTGCTGCTGCAGCTGCTCGAAAAGCAACAACACGCAACGGCTGTTCTAGTTGCAACAACAACTCCAGCAAGCAGCGCACTTCGAGTAGTGCTGCTAGCAGCCCTTTTTGTAGTCTTTATAGTGAAAGCAATGATTCTACGACTACGAGGAACAGTTGCATTCGTAGAAACAGCACTACTGGTGCTGATAGCAGCACCAATAATTGCTGCAGCAGTAGGAATAGTCGTGAAACTAGCTGTGCAGCAGCATCAGCAGCTGCAGGGGAGATCTGCAACAAACTGCTAGAAAGTATTGTGGCTTCTCTGTACTGGAGTCTGTTTCCTTACGCTCCAATTGCGGCTCAAGTGGACCTCTTCAGTAGACAGACACTGGCGCTTTTGCAGCGAGCAATGCATGCAATAGCAGAGCAGGCAGCAGCAAACGCAGCACTGCTGGAGCCAACTACGGAGGAAGAAAGTAAGGCATTTTTGCCCACTTCAGCTGAAGCACAGTCAGTCACTGAGACTCTGACTGGACTCAATGAGAAGATCAAAGGTGCCACTCCTTCTTCTTCTTCTTCTGTAGCAGCAGCAGGTGGTGGTGGAGCTGGTGGTGGAGATTTGCTGCTTTTTGGGCTCCTTCGTCTAGCAGGCAAAGCAAAGTTTTCAGAGAAAACCGAGCAACTTCAGGCGTCTGCTGTTGGTCAGCAAGGAAAGAAGCATGCTCTTCTCGAGCGTTTCAAGCACAAGGAGGAGCCACAGCCACAGCTGGAAGATGAGAGATTGACTTTGCAGGTATTGAGAAACGCCAGTGCCAAGTGTGGTTGCTGCTTCACACACTGTTCCAACAGCAACTGCATGCTCAGTTTTTTCACAAGAGTCCACTCTCTCTCTCTTTCTCTCTCTGTCGTCTCTGTTTTTTTTTAAGAGTTTTCTGCGTAGTTTTCTGCGGTCCGTCAAGTCCCCAATTTATACATGCATATGTGCCTGTTCCTGACTGAAGAACTCGTTTGAAACTTGCAAATAAACTTACGCTTTCCTGTGTATGCTGTCTGTCTCTATCAGTGTTGAGTCACACACGCAGGCAGTGTCTCAATTTCGTACAGTACGTACACTGCTAAATCAAGCGCAGCTCCAGACTGTGTCAGAGCTCCACTGCAACGCGATCAATGCACGATTGCAACTAGATATACGTATTTTCGCACACGCTTGATTAGAGAAAGGCAGTGTTTTTTGCACGCAGAACTGAACCGACCATTCTTTGTGTAAAACCGAGAAACGTGCGCTCGTCTGTCAACAAGAAATGCCGTTGTTTGGGCACCTTGCCCAGTAGCCCCAGTAATGGCGTCTTTTTTTGAAGTTTGCTGCTGTTGGTGCTTCATTCGGTGACTGTGGTGGAGGCGCTTATCTTTCTCCCTGCGTTTCGTTTGTCTGCGTACATCTCCAGTCTGCTGCTGCAAGTCTTCTCTGCATGCAGCAATTTTTCTGCGCATCATCAGCGTGCCGTCCTTTCTCGTCCATCTGCCTTTGACGTATTCGTCTACTGAAAAGTGGAAGCAGCAGCACACATGCATTTGTTGCTGCGCAAAATATCCAGCTGCGCTGTCGCTTGTGAGAGACCAGCAAGTTTCAATCTTTTTCTAAACTTGAAGCTTGTGACTGCGTGGGGCTCTTGAGAGGGGTTTCTTTTGCTACCGCTGAGTGGTGACTCGACTCTTCTACTGTTTTTTCTCTTTTGCTTTGCGCGCATGCATTGACTGACGACTCTGACTGTCTGCTGCTGCTGCTGCAAAAAAAAAAAACGGCAAGACTTTTTTGGGTGCAACTGCTGATGATGAATCACCACGCGTGGCTTGTTTGGAAGAACAAGAAAGTCTCAGTTTTAAGGGGTCTCTCTGTTGTAGTAGTGGGGCTGCTGTTTCACACTCACTCGCAAAATCAAAAACTGCTCGAATTGTTTTTCTGCTGCCATGCAGACTCTCGCTTTGTGGGACTTAGCAAAGCGCCAATCTGCTGCAACTGTCTGTGGTGGACTTTTTCACTGCTTGAGTTTGCAGGCAGTGGAATTCATCGTTTTTTTCACAACTCAACAACCTTTCTTGCTGTTTTGAGTGCTCTGTGTGTGTGTGTTGGCGTCGCCTCGGCAGTTGCTGCGAGTTCTTTTAGACGCAAACGGTGAAGATTTAGTGGAGGTTTCTACCACAGACGAAGAAAACGCGGACCCCTTCGCTGAAAGGAACAAGTTAAAGGACGTAGCAGCCACCACACGCGTCGATTTTGCATGCAACAACTCGTCCTCAGCCCGTCTGCCTTCCTTTTTCCCTGCTCTCTTCGTCGACTTCCTCTACCAAACAAATGCTCTCTCCGCCCTCTCTCCTCCATTCTTCGGAACCGTAAGTTCCTCAGCAAAAATAGAAGGAACTGGCTTTCCACTCCACTGTGATCCACACATTCACATACATACATACATACATACATACATACATATATACATATATATATATATATATATATATATATATATATGTATACACTTTAAAGCGTATATTCATGGTATATGGTGTGCAGCATCTTCTCTGATTGATATATATATATATATGTGACTTCTGAGTGTCATCACGGTTTTGCCTTTTCTTCGAGAGCTAGATTTACACTTTCCCACCACATTTATCCAAGATATGAATCTGTATACGTCCCATTTTCGTCCTATATATATATATATGTATGTATGGCGTCTGTCTATTTATGTGTGCGCGTATCGATTGGTATTTTCAGGATGCTCGGCATGAGCTGCTTTTGATGTGGGGAATCGATTTGTTGCGTGCGAAAGAAGGTCTCATGCAGGCACTGCCTTACCTCACTGAAGCAGCGAAACTCCCCGACCTTGTCCCGTCTCTTCTGACCTGCTTGAAAGTGAGTGTGCAAAGAAAAATACGCACGTTCGTTGATATTTCATTCATCTATTTGTATATGTGTGTGTATGTATATGTTGTGCAGAGCTTTCTTTTTTTCCACCTGCATGGTTGTTGAGCATACGCTTTCACAAGTCTTCGTTTTCTTTCCGCTCTTTCTCTCCTGCTCTGCGTGCTCTGTCGCTGTGTGCTCGACATTTCTACACACAAACGTACATTTATGCCTGTCCAGTATATTCACGCGAATAGAAATCTGAGAAAAAGCCACTCAAATGGTGGAGCTTTGTACGTATCTTTTGTATCTGCGCAACCGCGTGCATATATATATATATATGTATCTGCAGCGAGCTGTCTTTGTAAAACTGTACAGACGAGTAGAAAGATCTGTGACGAGAACATCTAGGCACGTTTTGTTTATAGAGCTGCGGAAAAATCTTCGAATTGGTTGTGCTTTTTTTAGGCCTATTTGGTGAAGAACGTCCGGTCTTTCTCTGTCTTTCTTGCTTGCACGAAACTGCTGCTACCCGCGCTGCAGCTGCTGCCGCCCTTACCGCCAATTTTTGGTGAAAAAGCAGTTTCTTCTGTTTCTGTTGCTGCACTGGCAACATGGGCAGAAACAGTCCATCCTTGGCGAGTTCTTTGTAGCGACGTTGCTCGCGTAAGCCCCAAAATAAAAAAGGCGATGTTTCCACCTTCAAATCAACCATTCACTCGATTCGATACACACACAAAAATCCCAGAAATCGGCTTCCATATCTATGCACACATATTCCAGTATACACATAAGTCTACCTATGTAGATATATGTACATGTAGTGGACATATATCCCTACTATAAATATGTGTACATATATTATTATTGATGATGCATAGATCTAGGGATAGTGGGCGTCTACGGAAAGTTCTGGAAATTCGTGAAAGAGTCAGAGTGTTTTTTGATCATCGTAGAGCAGTTTGCATATATATATTACTACATATATATTGTTGTAGATGATGCATAGATGGGGGAATAGTGGAAATTCGTGAAAGAGTCAGAGTGTTTTTTGATCATCGTAGAGCAGTTTGCTTGACTAGTATGCGTGTGCGTGCATGAATTAGAAGTGCACTGAATCTATACTTCGACACATTTCTTCGAGGAGGGGAGAGATGTCGAAATCTGAAACAATTCTTCAGGACTTGCATACACCCGCGCTCTATTCACGCGTACACACAGCAGTGAAACTAAAGAACATTTATATATGTATATGTATAATGCAGCTGTGTGTGTTCGTTTTTCGAAGTAGATGGATGAGTCGTCAGTTTGCGGCTCTTTAACGCACTGGTTCTTCAATCGAGTTGGTTTGGTGTATATTTCAGTGATATGTATGTCGATCTTTTGCATGTGCTTGTGTGTGTGAGAGAGGAGTTTCTGCTGTAAACCGTGTAGATGTGTGAGACGACTGCGCCTACGTGTGAGCCCTCTTTTTAGGCTGCACTTTGTTTACATAGTTACCGAACGTTTTCTAGACAAGTTGAAGGCGCGTGTATGTAGCGCGCGCAGAGTTGGAAGAGGCTGGCTCTCCTCTCGAATATATGAACAAAACGATTTTGACGTGCTTCTTTCAACGTGTAAATGTATGTCTATCACTCAACTCGAGGAATCTGGGTATTTCGATTTGTTGTGAGTGTCTCAGATATTAGCAGAGCAAAGTTTCGAAGAAGCTGACAACTACATCAGTGCTCAATCGACGTCTCCACAAGTTTGCGTAGCAGCAGTGCTGCCTTTCCAGCAACAACGTCAGCAGCAGCAACAGCAACCGCGACTTTTTTCACTGCTGCAAAATGCCATTTGTTTTGCTTTGTTTGAATCAATCAGCACCCCTTTTTCTGAGCAATTCTCTCACTCAGTAGCAGAACACTCACACAGCAGACAAGAGCAGGAGCAGCAGCAACGTCGACAGCAGACTCACTACACTCAAATTTCTTCACACCTGTATCAGTTTCTGCATCAAAAAGAAGAGGCAGTCGTCAAACAGCAAAACACGTCTAAAAGAAGAGTCGAAAAGGAGGCCGTAGAGAGCCAACAGCAGAAAGCGAGCGCTGCTTTTCTTCACTTTGAGAGAAAAAAAAGAACGCAAAGTGTCTGCTCCAGCGCGTGCACCAGCTCGAGCAACGTCTCACGCGGTAAGCTCTTTTTTCTCCGTGTGTGTTTGCTGGAAAAAAAGAGGCGCAGTAGTAATGTAGAGCCTTTCACAGCAGCTTGTGTAGCAAATGTGTGCTCAATTGACTGGGGTGGTGTGTCTTTCAGCTGCATGCGAAACCAATCGAAAACTCTGAAACTTTCTTTCGCTGCCGCTTTCTGTGTGTTGTACACGACAACTTGTAGACAAGCAGCACTTCTGATCCGAATGCTGTCTACTACCCTTTTATGTCTACGACTGCTTCTCCCACTACTTACTACTGCTGCTCTCTACTACCCTTTTATGTCTACGACTGCTTCTCCTACTACTTACTACTGCTGCTCTCTACTACCCTTTTATGTCTACGACTACATCTCCTACACTTGCCACTATGACTGCAACAAATACTCTTTCCCAACACATGCTAAACTTGAGCTTTTTCTGAGCTGGATTACTGCAGATGTTTCTGTTGCATAGACAGCAGTCAGAAAAAGCGAGCTCCACTTTTAGACTTGCTGTTTGGAATCAAGGCTTGACTCTGCGAGACTGTCGAAACTGAGGAGCTTTGTTTTGTTGCATGCAACTTCGTTTAGTAGACCACCATCCTGGTGTGATTCACACACACACAGAAGCTTAGATTATATGTGGTTAATCTACAGCGAGATTCTCAGCAGCGAAACATACAAATTTATGTTTCTCTGTAGTGGTGAGGTGGCTCTCAGTCGCAACCACATGCACGCTCCCTCTTCTGAAAATTCACGGAGAATTCTTGTGTTTTCTTCCTCTTTCTCCCTCTACATCACTACTACTGATTTGCTTACGCACAGCTCTTCTTCGTAAAAATTCACATGCACAAGTACATACATCTGTTTGCCAATGTCTAGTCGATACAAGGGCTGCAACTACAGCTATACATAAATATATATGAATGAACTTTATGAAAAAGTGGAATGTGTGCAGGAGAATTTTTGTGGCAAGGGAAAACAGCATTTTTTCCCATTTGAGCAGCATGCGCTTGTGAAAGAGACAAAGCAGCAACATCTTCAGGCACAAATAGTTGGATGAGTAGAGTCCCGAAAGAAGCTGCAAAATTTTCATGGTTTCTCATTCTCCGCACCACCAACTCACCAACACGTCGTCGTCTTGTAGACGTGTGTGGTCGTGCACATAGTAGTTCAGCTACTTATAACAAATCATTCACGTGAATCTATGTATATGTAGACATCTCTGTACATATATATATGTATGTTTATAAGGTGTAGGAGAGTAACAGCAACAGCAGATGTAGCAAAGCAGTCAAACAGCAGCTTTAACAGACATCTGCAGTGGTGAAATTTACAACTTTTTTTCGCAGAAAACACGGGCGACATCAGCGAACTTGTCGTCTTTGTGAAGTGTCGAGTCCACCTTTTTCTTGTTTTCGAGTAGTGACAACCTTTGCTGTTTCTTGCTGTTTCTCTCGCTTTTTCTTTAGTCTGTTCGAGCGCTTCGCATTGGAAAGAAAGGGAAGCCTCAAACATCACATGCAGCCAGCGTGAAGAGTCCGTATACGACTGTATATATATAAATTTGTTTCGCAAAGTGCAGACATTTTTTGTTTTCAGAGTCTACTTTTTTCTTGTTTTCTCAAGAGAGACAGACCAGCAGTGTCTGAAAAGCTGAGTGTGGGTATACTAGGATCTGCTGCAGAAGAAAAAGGCGAACTTTCAACAGCGACTGAAATAAACAGAGATTCTTACACATGTACACCTCTCTCTGATCGCTAGTGGATTGTTAGTCGAGAGAGAAAAGAAGATGAAGTCTCACCGTGTTGCGCTATTTTTCACGTGATAATCACATATGTACGAAATCGGTTATCAACCGCTCTGGGTTTTGCAGCAAACGAAAAACAGGGGAAGGCTCGCAGAGTTTCTGAAATTATTGTCTGTTGTTGCTACAAAAACGTAATTTGTCGTCTCAGCTGCTTTTTTTTGTATGACGATTTGGCACGTTTCTCTGCAGATTCTGCGACAAAAGTCAACTCCACTTTTTCAACGCATGCGCCGCTCTGGCTGCCCCAGATCTTCTCTACTGCAGTAGTAGTAGTAGCAGCAGCAATTCTTTCAGTGAACAAAGAGGTGGCGATTTTGTCGAAGTCGAAGACTCCGTTTTGGCTCCTCTGCATGATGCTCTGCTTACCCCTTCAACAGTGAAGGAGACGGCTATAGACAAGCTGCGACGATCCATGGAGGCAGCTTTGGCTGCTGCAAATGCCCTCGCTAGTAATAATACTACTACTAATACTACTACTACTAGTGCATCCGTCGAAACAAAGACTCGAAGTTTCTTCACGGCCTTTCCTGCAGCAGACTCGTCTGCTTCAGCAGACTGGGGCCAGACTTTCAGGGAAACTGCGACTTCTCCTGAATGCATGCAAAAAACTCTTCACGTTGCTGCTGTCTTCGAAAACCAGCAAGATTTCCTTGCTGCGCTATTGCAGCAGCTTCAAATAGCCCCAAACATCACTCTTTTAATGGCTCGTGTTGACTACGCCTCCCTGCTGCAGGTATCGCGCACTAGACTGATCTATTCATAAAGGCTGCCCAAATACACCTCACCAAGTGATACACATATATATATATATATATGGTGCATATGTGTGACATTCATAGAATGGTGGAGGCACATGGATCACACACTCTTTGCTAGACTAGAAATATTGATAGCTTTAAACGTGATATACATACATATATATATATATATATATATATATATGTATATATATATATATATGTGTATATAGTGGTGTATTGTTTACACGAATGTGTGGAGGTATCTTTACTGGTTTTCGGGAAGCATATATTATGAGTTGCAAGAGTTTACATCAAAAAAGAGACATAGAGAGGGTTAGGAGATTTTTTCGAAACTTTTTAGTCGGCAAGAGGAGTTTTGCGAGTGCAGGGGCCTCGTTGTGTGTGTCTCAGTCGGAACCGAAGAGAGCCAGTCAAAACTTACTCGCACAATCCGTATTCAGAAACCCACTATATATATATATATATTCAGGAGAAGAAGAGGTAGCTACGGTCGTTTTTTTTAAAAGCAAAATACATTGTTCATATGCGGCATATCGCTTTGAGTATCTCGATAAGCAAAGGAAGATCGCCTATTCCTCTGAGCTGCTGCACTCAATCAGCTTCACAGGCTGAATATAAGGAGGTGAATTTCGCTCAACCTTCACACATTCACCCATCGTTTGAGTTGAATGTAATCTTGAAGTTGATTGACTTATTTGGCGAATTTGACTGCTGTGCTTGTAGGAGACCATTTCAAAGTGCCGCAGAAAAGATCAGAAGTGGCTTCTACAGGTGTGTTACAAATCCTTCAACTGAAATTCTGCCAGTTTTGTGCTTTTCTTGCTTTTTATGGAATTATGCAAACCAATCGCGTCCACTTCACATCGAGAGGCGTCTACTACTGCTGTTTCTGTTGTCGGTGGCCTTGTTTACAGTCCTGCTTCGTGTATTTTTTGCGACTGAAGGTGAACCAAAGCACAAAACACAACGGGCATTTACTGCCTCTGCTTTCATTTCCTACAAATTGTGGATGCAACTCTGTGACTGTTCCTGCTGCTGCTCTTTTTGCTCTTTTTTCCTGCTGGTTTTGCATCGACTTTTGCTCTCTTTTCGATGCTTGCCACTTTTCTTCTCTGCTTTTTAGTAGTCTTTCTTGCTGTGTCAGCCTGTTAGTATGCGTAGTCGTATTCTACAGAAAGGTCGATCTATAGTGGATTCTGAGAAGAACAACATTTCACATATATATATATATATATATATTATTGTTTAGAGGGATGGTGACGTGTCTACTTTTTCATATATATATATATGTATAGAGACAGTTGCATGGTTGATCATGTAAATACATATGTATAGTTTAGGTTTTAAAAACTAGTTGGTCATAGAAGACTCCGAGGTGTGCATGCGTATACTCCATATACATATATATATCAAATTTTGATGCTTATAGTTTGTGTTTTTGTGCTGTTCATGCTACTTGGTTGCTTCTAGGCCAAAGAAGATATAAACGATTTGTTTGACGTCGTAACGCAGCTCATTGCTGCTTGTTCAGAGGCCTCTTTGCTTTTCTTGCCGCTTTTCTCTCTCGTCATCTTGCAAGTCATTTGGACTGACTGTCTACAACTTCTAGAAGGTACAAATCTATATATATATATATATGGTGTATGCATGTAAAATGCTTAGTTGTAGATGCATTCATCGTATAAACGCGTCTTTCACCTGAAGATGGCTCAGTGGGTGTATGTCTATGCCTGTCTCATACATATATATATATATATATATTTATATATATATATATATATATATATGTATATATATGTATGGAACACAGGTGAACGCTGAGCTTATGAGAGGACCTTTGCTTTAGACATACACGTGTATTTGCTTGTAACTGAACTCATTTTTATAATGCACCTACTTCAAGACATCAATTTCGTTAAAAAAATCATTTTCAAATCTCTTGTTTACGGACAGCTTCTTATCAACAATTGGGTTTCACACCCACATTAGCGTTCATATTCGACGTCGCGACTCCTGTTTGATAAACAATGTATATATATATATATATATATATATATATATATATATATTTGGATATCTTTTTATATTTACCTGTACAGCAAACGTGGACAGTGAGGTGCTCTTGCGGTATCCTTGTTCATTATGTAATTGCGCAAAATCGTCAACAAAACTAGACTCAAATACGTGCAGCCTTGGTCAATTTTCTAGCTCACATATACATACATATACGCGGATTTATCTGTATACGCTGCGGCTGAGCTCCATTTACCTGCTTTCCAGCAAATTTGGATCAAAAATCATCAAATTTGAGTAATTTCATGCGCCTACGTATTGGATATAAATAATGTTTGTGTAGTGAAAAATTTAGCTCCCTCTTTCTTCTACTTTCAACAGCAGCTTCAGTGTTTCTAGTAGCCGGTCCGATTTACGTAAATATCTAAATACCTCATTGTAGATAGATATATATATATATATCTATATGAGCTGTGTGGGACGTGTTGTGTACTTATTTTACCAATTAGGATACTTAAACGGGTAAACTGAGTACACACGTTGAATACGTACACATACATAATCAGCCCAGTATACGCATGTCTCTCTCTCTTTCTTCATATGCAGATATATATTTGTCTTTTTATTCATCTTAACAACAATGTGTGTACATTTGTGTGCTACCACAGTTTTGCTCACGCATGCGCTCTCTAGAGTAGATGCCATTTAGTAAATGTAGAGTATCTAATTCTACATTTACGTGTTGTATACATATGTCTACTTATAATCTTATATTTGTAGAACTCTGTGTAGTAAAGTGGGTGCATACGCTTGCATTAAATCATTTCAATTGAAGTGGATATTTACCGCTTTTTTTGGGATGGCAAGACGCCAGTAAAATAAACTCTGATACGTATACACCCATAATATGTATATGTATATATATATGCATATGTAATATATATTTGAATTTATTTCTGTAAATTATGCGATTACCAATTCTCAGCTGCTCTAACATGCGCTTTTTCTCTATTTTTCAATGCAGAAGGTACGCGTGCATATACATATACATACATATATATATATATATATATATATATATATATATATAGTCTTTTCTGTTGAATTTGGCTGTTCAGCTTGCAATTCAGTTCCATCCTTGCGCAGTCAAATTCCACGTGAAAAAGCGCTTCTGCGTCTTTCTCTCCATTGGCAGCGCTTTGCTGATCTTCTTTCTTTTGACCGTAAGGTGTACCTCATTCATATCTAGTACATATATATAAATATATATATATATATGAATTCTTTTATAATGAGCATAAATAGTATCGTCGTGATAAGGCGTTGAAAACACGTTACTGATTCTTGCTTCGCTGCTTCATACTAGAGAACTTATAGTCAGCGTACTTGTTGGAGATTTGTCTGCCTTTTGTTGAGTAGTAGTGGTGCACATCCAAGTCTCTTTGTGTCACATTAATCCTCATATTGAGAAACACAAAATTTTAACCGTGAAAATGGCTTGATTATATGTGTTTAATTCAAGCTATACCGATTTTTTGCTGAATTACTGTGTAAGCGTACATACATATATCTCGATATATGGTTGACTTTGAACTAGTTGGAGTGCGTGTTCAACGAATTCAGAGCCTATTGCGAAGACAACATATGTTTTCAGTGTAGCTGTAGCTGCTTCACATTAGCTAGCAGGGCTATATGACCAATCACATATTTATACAAATACATTTTTTTTTCAATTTTGCGTACTGGTTTGAAGAATATATTGAAATATATTATTATATATATATATATATATATATATATCTTTAACGACTAGGTTATTCATCCGAGTTGCAGACTTCTGCTGCTACCGCTCCATCACTGCTATTATGGTAGCTACCAATCTTTTAGCATTAGGATAGCTACTACAACAACAACTATTGCAGCTACAGGTAGTATCATTACTGATGAAACGACTGCTATGAGTACTACCTAGTCCGTTAGTTATCACACGTGATAGCGACTATTTCAAATGTTTGAAGACACTACTCATCGAATTCAGAACCAGCATACAAAAAGATGACTAGACAAGGTAAAAGTTAGCAAAACTTGCTCTATGTATCTTGCCAAAAATTATAGATTGACAACTTGCTTTGCTAATGGCGTTGTTGCTGTTTATCGACGCTGAAAAGTGTAACTTAGAAGCTATTTAACAAGAGAAGTATGTGCTACTGCTAGCTGTTCTGTGATAGTAGGCATCTTTTCATATATATATATATATCAGGAAGTGGATTTTTTTTCAAATGCTGCTCTAATCTCACATCACGCTGTATATCTGTATATATCATGCATATATAGCAAGAAGCTTACATATCTTGAGTAGCGGGTGCCGCTGTTATGTCTTCTATTTTTTCTATCAACCGGTAAGATGCAGATACTCATACGTATATAGGGTGTACATACTCATGTATATATATATATATATATATATATATATATAAATATTCAATCGACTATATCGAATACATGTATATATATATATATATATATATGCAGCTGTTCTGTGCTGTGCAGCATCCATGCTTCGTGGGACGCGTTCTGAAAAATGGGATTCGACAGAGAACTGCAGACGAATGGCGGCTGCTTTAGTCGTTGCTGATACTCCTTCTAAATACCTTGATTGATTATATATATATATATAAGATATATATATATATATATATATACATATGTACTGTGTACCCGTGTTCACGGAAGCATTACGCGTCAGAGGTTGCCCATTGCATACTCAACCTTTGCTCGATAATACATATTATAAAAAATTTTCAATAATATATAGATAAATAAATATATATATATATATATATATATATATATATATATATATATATGCATACATACATATACACACATATGCCGAAGAAGAAGAAGTGTATGCGTACGTGAAGAAGTGAGTTCTGCACAATTCAATGTGGTTCATCATCTATTTCAATTGCTCAATTGTTGTTTTTTGTCTTGTATGTCATGTGTTTCGTAGAGTCGAGTTCACTACTGCTTGAAGTTGTGGTGTAAAAGATACTCTTGGATTGCCTTATTTGGCCCCGCATCTAGTAATTGTAATAAAAATTTGAATCGTATTTAAAGTTGCACTAATTATAGGTGAACATGTACAATGTAATTACATTCAAAATACATTACTTCGTTTATTCATTTGCTTATCTTTTTATATTTCTACGTAAAGTCCCCAACTCCGTTCTCTTTACCGAATTTCTGAATGTAGGATTTGCAGTCATGAACAGATACATATATATAGATTAACTATTTGTACTGCATTCAATATCCGATAAAACAGCGGGTAATTCGGAGAGCAAACATGCGTTTTCTCTGCTGCTTTACAATGTTCTCAAATGCATATAAATATTCATATACTTATATATTTATATTCGAACATATATTTGTATATCCTCACTGTCAGGATCTCATCATCTAGATTCATATTGATAATGAGAAGACTTCAAATGCAGCCTTCTAAATACATCGATCTGCAACATGTCTTGAAAGGTATAATTGTTCCAGAAAATTCAAAGAAATGATAAATGATCAACTCGATGATATAACTATCAAAAAATAGAACTGGAGAACTTACTCCATTTTCTAGTGAATTACCGCTCCCGCTGTCAATAGCAATGATACAAACGTTCGAATACCAGCGAGCAGATCCTACGTGGCGCTACAAAAAAATGGTACAGATGAAACTGTGTCGATATAAGTAATTCAATGAATCTGCATATATCGAAAAATAAACCTCCACTTACTCATATACACACTCGTATATAAATAAATATATATATATATATATGTTATCTAATCAGATGTTGATTTCATCAAATTTTTATTTGCTCGTTCATGATTTTTTCAGCGTAATTTTGTGAAGCAAGTAGGAAGCCACAGATACAGTGACCCCACGAACTTCTTTTGTGTAACGGTATTCGTAGACATGAAAGCTATTTTACGTACTTGTACATACATGTACATATATATATATATATATATATATATATATATATATATATATAGCAGGATACGCGTATTAGTAAAGTTTGGATCGAGCCTCCGTCTTGTCTCGATACACGCATGCATTCTCAATAAGACAGGTCGGTTTACTCAAATTATAAATTACGTACATATAGGGATATGCTCTTCTGGTGGGCCTGTCAAGAAAAAAATTCAAACAGCTGCTCTCCAAGCAAACACCAAAAGCAAAGAAAATATTGTAAAACATTTTTGCAAGCATTCAAGCTCTGCAGAATTATGTATGCATGCCTGTCAGCATGAGTGAATTTTCACAACCGCTATCTAAATTCTATCTCTGTATCGTATACACAACGTCTACAAATATAACATACACACTCGTGCCACGGACATTCAGAATTTTAGAGCAAAAATACTTATAAATTCAATAACAATCCACAAGAGTATACATTATGTTTATACTCTTGGAAATGTCTTGAAGGTAAGAGACACTACTTACCTTCGTAAAATGTTCTTTTCTGGAAAGAATGAATTTACCAAGCCCACATACATTTAAATAATAGCGCAGGTTCGCTTTTTTGCGGGACTTTACATCCACAACGATGGCAGTGAAGACAGTAGACAGGTGTATATATGTAAAACTACGTTTTAATGGACTGTCTCTCGTGTTCAGCTTCTGGAAGTGAAAACAAGTCGTAGAAAAAACGATGAAAGGCTGAGCTCCTTTTACTTTGCTCTGGCTTCTGCTGTGCATGCGACGTAAAAGACGCCTCAATGTGTACAAGCAGATACATAAATAACGCATACACATAAACATACACATTCGTACACGTACGTATAGGTAGAGAGTTTGAAAACAATTGCCATGTGAGATACAAAGCAAAACGTAAAAGACACACTAAGACGAGCGAAGCATGATCTTCCACAAACAGCCAAATCGAAAAAACCTAATGAATCGCCTACAGAAACAGCTGTTGTTCTTCCTGTTGCAAGTACTCAGCTGGAGTTGCTTATTCGCTCCCTGTTGAAAACTTTGCAACCGCTGCTGTAGCTGTTGCTGTACGCTGGTTGCCATCTATATGATGACTTTTGCTCTATTTAATAAACCTATATAGAACAAGAGATACCAATAAAGCCGCTGCAATGAATATATATATATATACAGTATATAATGCAGGAGCTGCGGTAGAACATACAAACTGGTTCTGCTTCCGCTGTTGCAATAGCGGAGCAGAACCACATATGAGTTATGACAATAAGACAAACAAATACTCCACTTGATCGTCTATTGCTTTAGTACAGGAGCTGCAGTCGCGGTTGCTGGGTCCACATCCAGCTGAAGTCTGGCAGTTGCTGATGCTGCTGCATTAGCACCAGCTAATTTCACTTGTGAATATGCTGTATATATACACATGTATACAAATATGTACTCTGGGCAGCTGCTGTCACAGTGAATTCAGTTTTGTGAATTCAGACTATAGCTGCTACAGGAGCAGCAGCAAAAAACTATGCTACCTTCAACATGTATATCTACAAATGTGTGTACATGTTGATCTAAGATCGATTACCTGCAGTCTATGCGCTGCGGCTGCTCAAGGTGAAAACGTTTCTGAGTTTGCTGAATGTGCTTTCGAACACAGAAGAAAAGCAGCTACTACTGTAACACAAAATAAACACATCGTAGCAGCAACTACAAATAACAGCAGTACAAAGGCCAAGGAGCTTGACACAGACACATCTATCACATATGTATTGAATATAATTACATTGTGAAGTTCTGCATTTGATAAAGATATACGTTTAAAGGTGTGGAGTAAAATAACGGCGTATTACATATACACACAAAAATCATCACCTAGAAATGCTGCCACACTGCGAGAAGCAGTTCATTCTTTTCCAAGACAACATAATTCAGCCACTAAGAATTGCACACATATAATGCTGTCATCCACATTCTATACTTATGCATACATATAAATACATATATGTATCTATACGCGTGTTTTTGCCGAATGTAGATATTGCCGAAGTTCTGATCTTCGAAAAAAGTGAGAGACCCAGTGACTCTGTTAATGAGTTTGTCCGTAATTCCATCGAAGTTCTATGAACGATGCCTAACAATAGAGACGCTGCAGCTTTTTCTGCGTACTGACAAGTGTGTCAATATATATATGCACGTATTTGATTTTTCGAAAGCAAGCTTTTAAATAAATTCATCGACGTCATCAACAATTTCTTCGTATTCCTTCAAATCAACTTTATACCGAAGGATACCTCCCAACCCTCCAAAACCCCGTTCAAACTGAGCTCCTTCTTGAGACCTACAACAGCACCAAAACGTATTCAATGCTGCAATCCGTAAGCATCAATAAAGTACCTACAAATCTATCTATATATATACATATATATGTGAAGTCACCTTCGCATGCCTTATTATGTATACAAAAAGTATACAGATTCGTAAGGAATCATCTCAGATATGAACGTGTTGGTTAAAAACAGCATTTTTGCGCATATTCGAATTTTTATACACATGCATATGATTCTACAGGTATACACACAATAAATTCGCTCTCTCCATAAATATGAAGTATAACTAGGACAGTTATGTTCAAGGCAATTATACATTTATATATAAATGTACCAAACTTCTCCGTTTCTTCCATGCATCTAATGTAACTAAACTCCCCATTCATCAGCAGACACACAGACGTAGCTACATACATACACTTACGTTACATATTATATATAAAAAATATTAACATAAAACAATCCTCGTTGTGCAAAGCACGCTCTCAAACCACACCAAAAATGACAAAAAAGAGCTCTTCTACTCGCCATCAAAAGCAGCAGGCCCGCTTACTTATTCGTAACGAAATCGAGAGAAGTGCCGAAACTTTTGTAATTATTAACAAGCCACTCGCTAAGAGAAACTTTGTCGACGACTTCAAGTTCTTGCCCTTCATCTTTGAGTAGTTTTTCTTCTCGCGATTGTTCAGGCGAAACATGCACGACTTTCTCAGCATTGGTTGCTGGATTTTTTAAAGTTACTCTAAAAGCAGATGAGCACAGACACATACTTGAAAGCTCTATGTGCTCACACATAGAGCTCTTTAAAATTTAAGAAAGAACGAAAACTGCCGGATCGAAACGTGTCCCTCTCAAAAATATACTGCATAATACATATATATGCATACATATACGTGTATATACGTGATTCTATCTAGGCATGAATGTCGTGGTGCTGCTCATGCATATATTGATTTCTTTCATTATACATATATGAACTATTGAAAATTTGGCACCTGGATACTACGCTTTTCCTACACATTTTAGCTTCGAAAACTGAAAATCATACATCCGTGTATATAGGACCAATATACACGAATGAATAACTATAGAGAGGCTGTCGAGAGCGCACATTCAAATGTAGTGTGTGTATTCAAAAGTCTGTATATATGTATACGACTTGCATCAGCAAATTAAACAGGGAAAAGTGTGCGGCACTCCAATTAAAAACAGGTACACACGAGCATACGATATGTCAAAAAGCATGCATATATACATATATATATTGATATTGTATTGTAGTAATTTGGTATCATGGATATATTCAGGTAGCACAAACAATATTTTCTATACATCTATATAGAGAGGTAGATTCAGTCTATTCCGTTTGGTTGAAAGCTCAATCAATTGAGTCATTCTGTGCATGCGTGGCAACCCACCAACTACCTACGCCAGTCGCACATTGAAGATCGATCATCGCTGATTGAGACATACTTGCATGCATGAAGGTCTGTATGAGTGAATAATTCTTTTCTCTTCTCCATATATCTACAGCCTAACAGAAGTGTACTTCAACTTCGCAAAAAGTAAAAGTCCTCATCACCTTCAAGCCATGAATATACGTATATAAATATATATATATATATACAGAGAGAGAGAGATAGAGATAGAAAGAGAGAAAGAGATTCATATGCATACACATGCAGAGAGAAATACACATGCACACAGATATATACATATATATATATGATGTTTATATATGTGTATGTACATATGTATAGAGCGAGAGAGAGATGTGGATGCGAAAAGTAGAAGGAGGAAAAGAAAACAGCGGCAGAGTCTACCTTTGCGTTTCAAGGCCTTCGTAAATAATAAGCAGTTCTACAGCGCCCATTTCTAAAGCTTGTAAAGTGTCTTCAACCCCGAACACATATTTCCCTGTGTCGAGCGCAACTTCATCGAAAAAGCGAGAAATCAGCTTTTTTTCTTGAATGAACTTGACGTTCGTTAGCCTGCAAAGAGAAAGAATTATGTACGTACAAATATACATACTTGATTTACACAGACACATTCATAGGCGTACATTTATATATATATATATATATATATATATTGCTGTTTCAAATCATATATGTAGAGACGAATGCTGATACACATATATATGCATGCATACAGCTGCTTGTCACACATAGGATAGGTCAGCAGTTCCCATAGATTCTTTGTCACTTCGTACGCGATAATGAAATAGAGTTGTGTGTTCATATACACAAACCAGAACGTTATTCCTGGCACATTTCCTTCTTGAACAAACTGTGACTCGCACACTTACACACAGACATATATATATAAATGTATATTTATTTATTCATATACTATGTACTCGAAACAGAAATCGAACATATGTGGATATTCATATGTAGAAAAATAAAGATTTTTTTCTGATACTATAGACTACAGGCTTACGCTTCGGCAGATAGCTCAATGGCTTGATTGAAACCGTTATCTCCGCCGTAAGAAACGTCTACTATTTTAACTATTTTCGCTTGCAATCTTTGATCAAACATTCCACTAGTTGCTAAGTCATTTTTAAAATCCGCACTGCCCGCCAAAATCAACCCTGATACATTCACCTGCAAGCACACAGGGAATCGCATGCGCACAGTCAAACAAATATATATATATATATATATATATATATATGCAGGTTTCAAGTAAGTCAGACAGAAGCTATCACATTTGTCGACATTTGTACATTCATGTTGGTTACGTATCAACGTTCGCAATTAGACTGACTCACTTGCAAGCACATAGTCTCTTATACATATATTTACTTATATATAGAGAGAACTAGGACTACACAAAACAACGAACAAACTACAAACTTCTGATTTCAATGATCGAATATATTATTTCAAATACAATGGCTACGACAAACCGTCTTCGATCATAAGCGCGCAAATGAATAAAAGCACTCTTAGTTATATAAACATATATATATATATATATATATATATATATAGACAGAGAGAGAGAGAGAGAAAGGGACAGCTTGTGCATGTACATACAACGTATATATGAGATCCCTAGTGATTGAAAATCCGTTTCAGAACCACCAAAAGCTCACGTGAATGTGCCATACAATATATATATATATATATATATATCTATGTAAAATCTTGCAGACATATTCGAATATATAACATCAACTCCACACTCCTACATGTACGTGAAAGAACACCTTTATACTTGTACATTGACACAGAAATCAGAAGAGATGCAAATCCATATATATATATATATATATATATATTGCCGAGAATCCATATACGCAGCATTTGTATTTGGTTGAATACACCATGGTAACCAAATATTATAACATGCAGCCAAGAAGCGCTTCGAAGCAAAACAGGTAAGAGGCACATGCATTCGTAGCACAGAGAAAGCAGTGGATATGATCAAGTGTATACGATATATCTCCGTATATATGCAGACAAACACATACAAGTATTGCATTTTATATGAAAACAGACTTAGCTAAATCTAGTTCCTGCCGCAATACCATCACACGCCGCCTCACATAGTCGAATTTACCAGCTCACCAATATCATATGCCGAAATATATATATATATATATATATATATAGGTGAATTAATAGCATGATACTTCAAAGCAGTTGTTATCTATGTGGTACACAATTATATACAAATATTACATATATATGTATATGTTTATTTACCACTTGAATAACGTTGTGTAGATCCCATAGCATATTTTGATTTGAAAATATACATTAGCAAGTGATTGCTAACTTATGTAGAGAATAATGTATGTTTTTGACGCTGCTACCAAGCCAGAAGTTAGGGAAAAGATACAGCAATAGCAGCATAAGCTCTACGCAGCGGATTTTTTTGACAAAGCGTCGTTTTCAAAAATTCAATTTATACCAGTACACTTCCTTAACGGTAAAAGTCATACACATTTACACGCATAAATGACTTCCACGAACATATTATGTGAAATGGTGTTGATCTCAGTAAAGGAAACTTGTACAACAAGTTCTTTCTTCTGCAACTTGAAGACCGTCTAGTTGCGGGCGTCCATAGAAAGGCAATTATATAGAGACTTACAGAGAAGACTGCTTTGACACTCCTACCAAAATTTAGCCAAAACACTTTCTGCTCTCTCTCAATATGTTGGATATTTTTCTGCATGCTTTATACATACATGTAGAGAGAAAAAGCCGCTTCTAGAAGTAGCCCTTTACTTATATATATTATACAAATAGCGGACGTGTTTTCAGGCAGTGACATTCACTTTCACATGATATATATATATATATATATGTATGTAAAGAAAGAGAAGGATGTT
>NW_028292747.1:0-30389 GCF_964252035.2 Podarcis erhardii | reverse complement strand
GGTTTTAATTCAATATTACATGAGGACACTAAAGTATCAAATGCCCATGCATTCACAGTTCACCGAAGATGTGCGTAGCATTTATTCAGATTCAGCAACATGGACTACTGCAACTCAGAACAAATATGCTTTCTGATCACTAGCACCACCTGGATATACTACGTTTACACGTTCAAAGTCATTTTTACCTTTAGGAGTCCTCCTTAAATGTTTTTAGCATGTACACATTTTTCGGGTTTTATGCTATGCCACGTCTGACACGCTCAATGTATTACCGTAGAGAAATAATCTTTATAGGCTGGCAACTTTCAGAAAGAAAGCGGCTTTTGTCGCTTTATGCTGCGAGGCCTTGCTTTCTTCGGACCCTAAAGTTCTCATTGAGACTTTTATCAACCGATAAGCTGTGCAGATCGAGAATGGCTTTCAAGTGAATACAAAAACAAAGCACGTTTCTCTAATATGCATATCACTGCGTAAAAACACTATCTGCGCGAGATTAAACATTTTAATTGTTCTGAGGGGAACATTGGAAGAAGCTAAATTGAGCAAGTGCCACGCAAGTCTGCAGTTGTAGCCGAATTCTCAGGCTTGTCTCGCAACAGGTTCGAGCAGGCCAGAGAGCTGGACATGTTGTGATCTCACAGGCGTTCTCTTACACTGGTACGAAGAGCCAGTTTTGTGTGCATTCCGAGAAAACCTGACGCTACCTAAACACGAATCGAATGGACACGCTAACACATCTGAGCACTGGTGGAAGCTTTCACCTGTCAGTGGGAAACTTATGCTGTTAAGGTATTTTCTAAATACCTTTTCGCCTAGTCGACTACAACCATCGGAGCTCACTAGCTCAAACTCTTCTTCTTATCCCTGACTGTGTGTGTTCGTTTGCAAGTTGCATTTTTACAGCCAGAAGAAATAGGTTTGTTAAAAAACGTCGTAAAGCATCGGTTTTGCTATTCTGACCGTTGCAGGTGTATATCCTGTAGCGTCTCCTCCTCATCCTATACACGATAAATCTTTGCATCAGTTTCGAACGATCTCTTGGCAGCAACCGAAGATGGCCAGGCTTTTTTTATAAAGGATATGTGGATGCTTAGCGAATGATGAACCAGCATTCAAATGTCGCTATAATGTTTTCCTACGAAAAAGTGTATTTTTCATGCATAGTTTGCAACCTTGCATCCGCGTTTCGTAGACGGCTACCATTTCGTATAAAGTGTATAGGAGAGCAAATGCAATTTTATTTTCTGTCTCAAGCAACATACTTGTTTTCGGAGAGCAAGATGAGCGTCGAATTTAGCGAATTGCTTGCTTTTTAAAAGAAATAAGTGTCCGGTATAATGCGTTCTTCCCTATGGTCTGAATTCAGAAATTGAATGGCATATGAAGCAGTTGTTATTTTACAGCTTTTAATGAATGGAAAAATGAATTTTTCCACTTTTCGCTACGCTGCAGCCTAGCTGTAACCCAACCACGCATGAGTTTGCTGCAACTGGTCTTCACAACCGAGCTAAAAAACCTAGAGGAAAAGCAGAATGTTTGGTTCTATATTTTATCAAAACAGACTATCAGTGAGATTGGGCAACACTGCAGAGGGCGGGAGAGCACCAGCTATCTTCTAAACACGGCTCTTCTATTGATTCGTTCTCAGGCTTTTCCACATATGGACCAAATCACTCAAACGCTTCGCGATAGAATAAACACATTTCGTATAAAACTGTTTCAAAAGTACAAATAGGACTGCTGTAGATTACAGGCGTTGTGGCCAAAATGAACATGCAGCAATCTATATGCTAGCGGTCTCTTAGAGCAGAGCATCACTAAATTTTTCAAACTTTCAGCGTGGATTGACATCTACCCATTTCTTTATAATCTCACTAGCTTCATCCCATATGTATCGTTCGAATGAAATCCGCCGACATAAGTGTCCAATGCTAACGCGCTTGTCGTCTTGTTTCAAATACACAAGTAGAGGTAGATGTGGAAAAAAGACCTGACACAATGCAGTATCAATCTACCGCAACGTAGTCCTAGGACGACAGTCACGGACCACACTTTAAAAATTCAAACTTCTCAACTCCCATTTCAATCCCCTATGTCTTCCATCATAATATTAGCTCTATATGCCGAGATTAGACACTTAAAAACCCATTGACCTTGAAACATATACTCAGACTAGAGCTTCTGCGTCAAAAATATGGAGTGACTTTCGATTACCGGGATTTTCGGCTGAATTTAAATCTTTGCAAGTGTGTGGTGTAAATATACGTAACAACGAAACATCAAGAAAGCAGCGAAGCGAACGTTATGCTTTTGAGAGACAAGTGCTCGTGCCTTTTCTCAATAGAGATGATTTCCTGAACTGGAGTAAAAGAGGCTCGAAGAGCGTATGCCAACGCTGGCTCTGCGCGAGAACAGAAAAAAGGCGAAAAAACAGCTTTTGTAAAGGTTCAGGAGAGATCAAGTGCCGAATCGTCGGTGCGACTACCTTACCAAGCTTCATTACGTGAAAAAAGTTGAAACTGGTCATGCTGGTAAGTTTCAGGAGCGTTTTCACGCTTGAGCATGTTGGCGCACTAAATTAATAGTATGGTAACGGTAGAAAATCTAGGAACGCGCGTGATTGAAAAGAACAGAAGGCAGGCGTTCGTGTTGTGCTTCATATGCATGAAGTAAGCCGGGAGAAGAGATCTTGCATCGAAAGTATCAATGCGACCCTTAATGAGTATTTACTGATACGATTTAGCTTTGAAAAATGGACATGAGCGGCAACATGCTCACTAGCTTTTGGTTGATAATGTCCAAAATCTTTTTTTGTCTGGCAAGTTGCGGCCGTAGCGTATACAAACGCATTTGACGAACTCTCTACTACCAGTATCTTCTAGTGGAACTGCCAACTTCACCAACTAGAGGAAAGACCAGACATAGTTAGCTGAATTTTTTCGATGAGCAAACTTAGTTCCATCAACCATCGGTTCTGGTGCAATACCAACGATTCTACGCACTCACGGCAGAATCGCTATGTATTTCTGCACTATTTGATTTTGAGTTCTGTTTTGCAGAGCTTGACCACACAGGCTGGGTCAGAGACCATTGCAAAACACCTACAACGCGATGGACAATGCAAACAGATATGTATGTTTGAATGTCTGTATGTATGTTTGTATGTACGTATGTATGTATGCATGTATGTATGTATGTAAGTTTGTATGTATGTATATATATATATATATATATATATATATATATTTACATGTCTTGACGATCAAGGTATACTGCTGGTTCCGTGAATAATTACCTCCTTTTTTTTTTTTTATAAAATCTTCTAGAACAATGACATCTGCTGGAGGCAAGGATAGCAAGCTTAAGTGGTATGTGGAAATCATCCTGCAATCATATCTTCCTTATTAAATAAGCATATTAGAAAGAGAAAATTTGAGCCCGCACGGCAGGTAATAGTGGATAAATGGGTTGGGTAGCACCTAGTAGTCAAACTGAACATAAAGAAAAAATTTTTTTGCAAATTGCGAGATCAAAATACGTGAGAAATTTGAAGACTTGGAGCATACTTCTCTCTTTTTCAATAAAAGTCTTTTGAAATTTTCTACAATCGTTAAATATGTCTTACACTTATCTTGTAAATTTGTGTTGCTGTTCTGCAGAGTTAATCTACACAAACTGATGCATTATCATGCCAGATAGGAGCTGCTTTGACTGATTGAGACGAATCAACCTTTCTTACAATTTGTAATTGTTCAAACACTGTTTCTGAACATTGCGGATTCTACTTCATCGTAGATCAAATAACTCTAGAAGATATATTGGTATATATCTTCGAAGCCTGGAACAAGGCAAGGTTTCCATGCGGCTGTCCAATCTTACTTGCTGCAGTAAATTATATTTTTCTTGCATGCTTGAAAGCAGATCCTCAACTCTTCAGGAGATTCAAACGTGTACTGAACCACGACTTTTTCAAATTTACGCCGTATCCTTTTAGAAGAAATTTAAAGCTGAAAGCGTGTAGGAATGCACAGTTTCTGGATATTATAATGTGATGATCGGATAAAACATCGACGTTCCATGTATTTTAATTACTTCGATTTTTCCTTGTCCTGAAAAAACTACAGGATGTAGCTCGAATACTATATATTTGTGTAAAACTGCTTATACTGCTGGTCTAAACAAATTATAATTGTATATAGTACTTTAGACGAGTTCAAAATTCAATTTAAGTTTAAGCACCTTTGAGTATGCAAAAATTTGAGTGTCAGATTTGAGCAGAGTGCACACGTCTACTAAAAAGTGAGTATTCTATATCCGTGAAACTGGTGATATGTACCGTATTTCCATATCAGACTTTCCTCGACAAGTAGTAGTTAATCGCGCTCCATCTATCAAGAAATTGACAACTGCATATAGAGGAGTTACGTAAACTGGTCGCATGCAGGTTGGTAGAACCGCTGAATCGATTGTGCTGATGAAGGCATACCACTTGCCTCACGCTACCCGTCACCTGCACGTTAGTTCCAGACTTTGCATTGTGTCTTGCCCGCAACGCGGCAACAACGGTTCAGGGTTACGATCTGCTTTTGGGACAACAGGGTAATTGCCTTACAACGGGAAGAGTAGGAAGAAAAACAGAGAACTACTGTTCTCGCCGGTCTTATGTTGCCGTTGATCGTCGCAGGTTCTCTGCGCTTTGCATTTTTCCTTTCGGAATGGATCACAGATCTTCGTTTTCTTCTGATAGCACGTTTTAGCAGGAACGGTCGCTGAAAACTGAATTAAAAGTTACATGGCCTTAGCTGGCGTAGTGCTGCCTGTCATTCCATTATTTAACTGTGATTTTTGTCACTATGATTTAGAAAAACTTCTCTGTCTACAGTAGAAAATCGGCAAAATTTTTCTAGCGCATAACTCACTTCAATGTAACGTCTTGTTATTTTTGTATACTTGAAGAAAAGAGTTACGTAGATGGTGCTCAGTCTTGTCATGATTTTTACTTCTTCGATCGGCGATACTATGAAACATAAGTGCTCGGCAGCCTTTAGGTGGCCGGCACCGATTCGTTGTCCTTCGAAAAACAACATTCTTTGGTATTATGTCGTATATAAAGCGGCTGAAGCTACGATTTCACAGTAGAGCTGGAGCGCGCTCATCATGAAGGCTGATTGCTTCTGCTGAACAGCACACGCTATTTTCACACTTTTATAGTCGTTTAGCTTCCGAATCTTGCAGTGTGTACATTTGAACACAATACGTTATTTTATAACAGTACTGACGACAAAAAGAACCGTCTTTCGTGCTGCATGTGCACAGACTGTAAGCTAGATGTTTCTACGTGCAGTGATAAACAAGAGAAAATACGCTTATATCCAATCTCTGACCGGAAACTCACGGCCTTTCAGCAACGCCAATAACAACAGGAAAAACTTTCAAGCCCAAATTCTCATCTCTGCATTACAAGATGCATTTTGCAAACTGAATATATATATATACACGTAGACAATAATTAAAAAAGGACATAAGCGCACTTATGTATCTTACAAAGCTGAATCCAATGTATATAACAGCCAGAACATTCAAGAAGCAAGTGGCCCCAGACTTCATAATATACCTCGCCGCCTGGTAAAAACTCCGAAGAGTCTTGCATTTAGAGATTATGGCAACCGGTTTATTATATAGCCTTTGTGTGTAACGTAGAACTGTGAGTTAAGACACGTGTTTCTTCAGAGAATTCTATGCGTAACAAAAAGCTCTTTACCTTCGCAAACGAAACCAATGAATTTACTGAGGCAATTATTTTTTCAAAAAAAGACAGTCACTGAACGCCTACATCAGCCATTCAAGTCCTGATTACAGATCTTACCTCCTTTCACAAGATTCAGGCAAAGACTCCCACTCAAAAAAAACCAGAAGAATTCTGCCTTGTATCTTCTTTCGTTTAACGCAAGGCTCTGCGCCAAATACATATTCAATCAGTGACTTCTCAAGTAACGCAAACCACTCTTCTTCGCAGACCTGATCAATAAAATACAGAGACAGTTTTTTCTCAGTAGAGATATCACATAACCCCTACTTTTGCAGAGGCTAGTCTTTCTTACCTAATGTATACTGTTGGAGACACAGCAGCTGCTATACTAACCAGTACAATAATACTGTATACCCACGTGATCACCCATAAGGATGTTTCTTGTTGCAAATCGTTGAAGTGTCGAATTTCGGCAAATAGAGCTAATGTTACAATGAAAGGTTTAAACACTAAGACACTACCTCTTTACTAGAAATTACGTTTTTTGAGCGATAGAGAACAAAGTGTCTGGGGACGTCTGAGACCCAGCTCACCTATTACATCTTACGAAGAAGTATCAGTCTTATATAACTTTTTATCCAGCAACAAGGAAGTGATGAGCCCACATGGAGGTGCTGATTACATTGTGTAGAACTATCTCCATCAGCTACACAGATATTGTAAAAGAGTGGTTGAATAAGAGATTAAAAGAACCACATACTACAACGTGGCTAAAATGTACTCCTGTGAACATGAACATGTAAGTACCTATAGGATTCTAATTAGTTTATATCAATAATTTTAAGTACTCACATATCGGTACAAAGCAGAAGAGTACTACAATACCGAAGTGATTGCACCAGTTATATACATCACGGCTTTCAAACAATGGCTTGTAACACTTACATCAAGTGCACTTAATTAAGCTGTAAGGACTATATCAATTGAACTGGTACTTGGTAAACAAATACCAACCATATAAAAATCCGGTAAACGTATGAACAATTTACTTCTAAAAACACTTTAACTACTGTACTTATGTTATTAGGTCAGTTTTTATATTTAACGAGCACTACGTAGCAATATAAAAGAAATTCTGTAGAATCATGGAATAAAATTCAGGACTTCTGGTAAAGTCCACCGCTTTTCAAAAAGCCAGACAGACGTTCTTAGTCCAAAAAAAATCAACAACAGTTTGCCATATATCTCCTTGTGTATAACGCACTGCTACGCGCCGGCGCATTCATTTAGTTTACTACTTGACGAGCAGGACTGTATCTTTGCAGAAGAAGTTAATAGCGTTACAGGAAAATCTTCTCTGTCAGTAGCTGATATTACCAAGCATCACAGTCACCGAACGATCTTTGGTAGTAGCGTATGATAGCAAATAACTTCAAATTGCGTCTTTACCCTCACAGAGTACGAAATACCACGAAAGGAGATACCTGAACAGTCAGAAAATAGGTCTAGCTGGATGAATGTTTAAAGTATGCGCAGACGAAAAGCGTGTGTGTAGAATTTCTCGAGCCCGTCAAGTGGGCAGTCGCAGCCAGTAAAAAATATAGGAAAACTTTCCTTCAGCGTTTTCATCGTTTTTTTATCTCATGTGTTTTTCATTGTCATGGACGCTGTTTGGCTCAGTATTTCGCCAACATCAAAATACAATGCACTTCCAAATTCAAAGACGATTTGTGCACGAGGTACAGAAGACATTCGTAAAGCTTTTATGCCTGAATGTTATATCTATACTCTGTAGATAAAATTTCACGTACTCAAACAGCATGTGCAGCTTGCACCGGAGGAAAGAAAGGCTTGGAGTTTTATCTGCTGCCGCAGCGAACATGCAAAATCTGCAGGGATGCTCCGTTATCCAGAGTTAGGGTATGTCAGCCTACGTTCTGATGTAAAGCTAAGCCCTAGCATCTTTTCTTGTGTAACCAGCTATAAAGATCTTTACCGACCAATTTCACGCTATGTTACGCAGAACACACCGCCCGTTACCGCTGGTTTACCTTGGATTGATGCCGGTGCTTCTACAAGAGACAATACACGAATCTCTACAAGACTTGTTGATTTACTTCCAAATTTTGAGTCCCGAACCAGCAAGAAAAGGAGATTGAAGAAAAGTTATCAGCACAAGGTAATCCCAGTTATCAACTCGCTGCCATGGAACATCTAAATAATTCTGCAAGCGAAGCTAGCGGAGTTATTCCACCTACATAGTTTATTTCCCAGATATGGATCTACCACATTTGGGGTTCTGCATATCTAATCAACTGGGGTCAAACAAGCAGACAGCAAGCACCGACGCAGAAGCATAACGGCATTTGATTCATGAGACATAGCACATCAGTGTGCTGTCGTGCCATACGATAGAACAAACAGAAGCGGCCATAGCCCTCGTTAAGACGAGTTTGACGACAAGCTGAGTGCGACACCAAATAGACACATTTTTTCAAAGAATGCACATTTTTTTAAGCATCCCAGTTACGCCTTGATTTTAATTCTTGCTGTGTAAGTATTCCACGCAAAGACAGGATTCTTGCAAGTAGTCTTCAGACGTCTATGATCTGGCGTCAGCTACTAACGCAAATCAATCTGATAAATTTACCATTCAAAATACTCCATTTTCCGCTTTTTCATGCATTCCGTTTTGATAACAGTACGCATCTGAAGCAAATTGTCTGTTGCATGCGAAAAGCATGTTCAAGTGGGTTCTTATAAAATTTTTTTAAAAAAAAAAAAAATAAAAAAAAAATATCTATTTTCGTTTGACTCTGCTACAGGCCGCCTGAATCACTCAAAAAATCAAAACGCTAGACTCCATATAATACTATAATACGAAATACGATTAAAGTTGTTCAATCAGATACATACACAGTCTGTAAGCTGCGAACTCAAAACGTTAGCGCCGGCCGGGAGGACGTCCAGCACCCAGACTTGCGATTCGCACCATGAAAAACACTTTTTTGTCTTGCTCATATAGTACCCCAAGGACTTTCTTCTTGCTACAAGTTATTTAAATAAACGTACAAGTGCTTGACTGTGCAAATGCAGAGAAAAGGGTGCAATGGCGAATCTTCATACAAGCAAACGTTTACAGTGGGGGCGATATCACCTTCTTCTCAGTCAGAGCTGCTTTGACTGAACATCTTGTAACGCGTTAGGTTTGCGAGGGTTGCCAGCACTATCATCATTGGCATCACCTTCCATCTACGGGACTGTGTATAAAGCTGGCAAGTAATTTTTCTAACTCAATATGCTTAATATAATCGGCCATCAATTGATTTCCTACAAGCGGGAATTACTTATATTTTCCAAAGCAGCTTACTAACTAATATATGAAAATAATCCGGCGCCACATTTTCAAATGCATCTATGAATCATTCTAGCAGCCAGCATCAAGTAGAGATATGAACGGACACATGGAACCGGCCACGGTTTTAATAGTCGCACATCAATTCTGATGCTAACTCTATATCCTACATTGTCCAAATAAAACGTAAAACGTCTGTAACTCAGTCTACATTATGCTTCAACTCACGATATCCTGAACGATAACGAGGTTTTATAGTGCAGCTGCGTTGACACGATGTGTTTGTAACGATTTTGCAATTTGACAAGCGGCACTATTGAGTAATAATGGCAAAGTAAATCAAAAGCTTCCCGCAGAATGTGTGGCAAAAGGATCGGTATGATTCCATTCTATTAGTGAATGACTTACGATTGTGAAGGCTGTCACCTTTTGTTGTTTGCGTTTAATGGTGAGCTTGAGTGCTTCTTCTTGTGGCCCATTTCCCGAACGCCAATCGAAAAAATCTTATCGACGCGCTATACTGTTCTCTACACAGTGCGGTCGTTGCGATTCAGAAAGCTCAAATGATCTAGCCGCCATCACGACGAAGTCACCATCAGTTGGAAGACTGATCTAACACTCATCAAAGGAAAGAACTTTCAACAACTTGATAAGTATCAGACTCTGCAACATCTTATACAAAAACAAGCAAATGAATGAGTGTCTTCCACCCCCGCTCTTGCACGTTCTACATCAAGCAACTATGGCAAGTTCGAACAAAACTGATTGCGGGCCCAGAATTTGTGGCTCTACGTACAGCCAGCTCATATAACAGTAACCAAACAATAGGTATCAAGAGCTGGGCTGTACGCACAAAAAATACTAATTACAAGGGTAAAAAAAATAGTGCTAGCGTCTTGGTGCACTAACATCAGTTGTGTTACCGCCTTGTAGTTTTCGATTGTCACTCAATCCATGCTATTGCATCTGAGGGTGATGAATGCTACTTTAATGTCGACGCCGCTCTATCAATAAGTCAGCGACAAAGACTTACCTAGTCTTCACTTAACCACGACAGAGTGGTAAGCCTCAAGCCCACAGACTACAGGTGTAAAGTCTATCAGGTAAAAAGCTCTGCTCGATAAGCTGTTGCCGGAAAATGATGCAATTCCTTCGCTGCGAGCAGAGATGGCCAGCCGTTCAGCTTTTTCTTTCAAAGCCTCACATTCTCTCTCTTTAACCATTTGACGTCGAGTCTGAGCTGTCGCTGGTTTGTCGATCGTTTGCAAAGGCAAACCTTCCAAGTCGTTTCCGTACATTCAGTCTTTCTTTACCTTATGCGGCGCTCCAAAACTGATGTGGGCAACAATACCTCCAAATTAGCTGTCGAGACAGAGATGCCCGCAACTAAGCTAAGATTTCATTGATGTCAGCACTATGGTTCTTGCTTTACTGGTTTGCAATGACTTCAGCAAAGCTACAATTGTAAAGCTCAGCTACAAACGCCAATGCTTGAAGCATGCTTCAAAAGTTTCACACCCAGTACTATCTGCGTCCTTTGAATATGCTACGCCGCGCTATCGTGCAGTGTGCTTAGCCGCGTCATCGCTTATAATGAAGACATACTGCTAGGCCGAGGCGCACCGCAACCGTGGAGAAGAATGAGGAAGCAGTAATCCGTTCAGCTCTAGTAGCCACGAAAACTTTATTTGTCTGCGTGGGCTATATATGTAAAGAGCGCACTCTCTAGAGCTGTACTTCTACAGTGTGATGGTTTGCAAGGCCCCTCGACGCCTCCTGCAAAGCTAGTTAAACGCTCACATTGCATATATATCCGTAATTATCATTCTCACATGGTCTTGCCAGTGAAGCGGAGCATTTCTGTTAGTTCTAGAGCATAGAGTTCAATGTACAGGATATGGACGTTCAAACAAAGCAATGGCACCCATTTGCGACAACGCTAAACAACAATAATACCACGTGGAACGGCGCGCGATCTGCCGTGGTTTGTGTGTTTCGGAAAAGGAAAGTTGGTGCACGGCTTGTCAAATAGTTAAACTTCATGCTGGTAGGAAAAACAGCTGCTTCTGTTAGAGTAAAAATATAATTAGTACGCAATCGGGTAATTTTGCATTTTCAAAATGTTCTGACTCAGGGATTTGGCGGTGTACGTGTAAGCATCGCTTGTGATGTCGGGTTTTCCTTAACGCCTATTTCATAAAATATGTCATCGTCGACAAAGACTTGAACGTGTATATCGCCGCAATACCTACAGCATCTCATCAATGCCGAAGAGGCAAGGGCATTTTCTGAAAGGTAAAATATATTCTAGTCAAGTCTCAGTATGCAACAAAACCCCTATGCGGCATCAGGTTGGCTGCCAAGTCTCCAGCAGCGGCTTGACTGGTGCTTTATGAAAAAGTCACTAGGGCACCTTGAAAACCTTTTTTAGGCATTCTTGTTGAATAACGTGTCGGTCAGATTCATCCGAATATATATACGTGAAAACAGGACGTAAAACAGCTCCTACGACTAGAAGCATTCGACTGGTCATAAGCTTGTGCGACGATGTCCACCCATGTAAGTTTGTGTATGAGTGTAGCAACAAATGCTTTCAGATATTTACACTCCAACGCAAAACCGCGGACAGTCCGCATATGCACAGGAGCATTATATTACAAGATATGACTCTCCGAGAAGAAAAATCTTGAATTTAAATGAGTTTGAACGCCAATGCCACCAACGTCCCACAGGCTCACCATCTGGATAGTAAGGGCTAAATTTAGTATCTGTCTAGAATCGCTGCCAGAGTCAACTAGGTGGAAATCGTAAGAAAAGTGGGATTTAACCTCAAACGCTTCTGTTTCTTTCTCACTGCACAGCTTCAAACGCAAAGCGGCACATAGACGTTGTTTCACTCACTCGCGTCAGCGCATTTTCACGTCATTTGGAAATCTACGTCCACGAGAAAACGCAGAAACGGAAACTATCCTAGGTTATCCTAATTGAACTGACGATGGTCTAGCTTTTCAAGCGTTATATAATGCATACACCTAGCATTCTTTTTTCTAATTCGAACGTTCATTCTTTGGATCAGTAAGCATCAATATCATGGCGACTTCTGAGCGGATAACACATCTCACAGCACATCCAGAGAGTTATCGAGCAACCGCAAGTTTTACGAAACTTGCCCAGAAAGAGCTGGTATTTTCCTTTCTATTTAAGAGAACGCGAAGCTGCATAGTAAAAAAAAAGAAGCTCAGCTTCTTGAAGTTTTGTTTTTTCTGGTTCCAGATACCGGTCATGTGTAGTGGTACTCGCGTAATGAACACTACAGCTACCAGGTGGAGTAAAGCGTGTGCGTTTTTTTGTAACAATCATTACGTACACCTCCGCTCTAGAAGAACACAAGTGTTAGGTTTTCTATAGTGAACCAAATGCACACTTGAACGTGCAGCTTATATGTTCTTTGCAAACCAGAAACCGATGATTTAAGTAAAAGAAAACGGTCTATTAACACGCGCACTTACGTGTTACGCAATTTGTATATGTTGTGCAGCTGTGTGAACTTACCTACAAGCGTCGACCTTGAGTGAAAGAAATGAGAAAGGAGTCCAAATATCACATACTTAGTTCTGCTCTGACTCCATCGCGGAATGTCTGGAAGCTCTGCTAATATCACTATTCGGGTGATGATGCTTTGCTCACCGCAGTATTATAACATTAAAAAGCCCGTCTAGAGCAGGATTCTTACTCGCTGCATGTAAACGCATGTCACCGGTGTCACAGCTTGTCTCCTTCTGGCTGTACTATGCGTAAACACGGAGAAACATGCCACTTAGCTGCTTGTGTGTTTACGCATACTTGGCATGCCTCTTTGACTAGGGCAGCCTACATTTACTACCATACTTCTGAGTGCGCGGCAATCCATATAAAAATTACAGCCTCTAATAAAATTCTCTGTCTGTGTAAAATACAAAATTTCGACTGCGCTGCGTAGCGTATACGGCTCCGACACCTTCATATTTGTGCTAGTACCCACGCAACTCGCAATATATAAATAAGTAACTGAATATGTACGTATAGAATTTGAAAACGTATATATCTGGGTATGTGCGAGCTGTAGATCAGTGTAACTTTGTTCACATACGAAATCGCATTACTGTTCTTGTTTTGCTTTCATATTTCCATGAACAGTTGCCGCTGAAGCAAGCTACAAAAAGCCCATCAGAATAAATTACGTATGAAGGCCGCTTTTTGACCGCAAATATCATGAATATATATCTATATCTATATATATTTATATCTATATCTATATATATATATATATAGATATAGATATATATATAGATATAGATATAGTGCCTAACGTATTACTATCGTTCCGCATTCTCAGGCTGCACTGAGATATATCAGAACATTGATTAACATGGAAACGGACTCGTTTGAGCGAAATGCATACATGAAATGCTACAGTCTTTGTGTTAATTGACGTGGACGTGCTTGATTCGAATCACCGCGAAACCCACAACATCGTTTCTACTGTTATAGCAAGACTAGAATTTTATTGTTTTGTCACGTCAAACGTTCTGCAAATTATACGCTTCAGCTCGACCCTGAGTGGTTTTCCATAGTCAGTCAAACCTAAACAGCCATAAAGTTTTGAACCGGTTCCTCCTAAACCTTTATATCGTTTCATTTTAAGTTAAACTGTAGCCTAAACAGGACGTTGCAACGCCAGTAGCCTGAAGAGTTAGTGAACTCGATATGCATATATCACAGAACTAAAAAACCTTGCAAGTGTGCTCTGGGGTAATACTACTGGACCTGAAACCTTGACATCAATTTTCAATGTCGAGTCCAAATATATATATATATATACACACACACACACACACACACACACAAATAAACACCTGTATGTAATGCTTTGAAAGCAGACATGAGCGCCGGAAGGTAGTACAAGGCTAAGCTCTGCATGGTGCTGAACAAAGTATCTTTGTTTCACGTTTTCAAGGCTCCTACACCAATTCGTGTATCAGAAATCTTTTGTCGGATTTACTTGAGAGGCGGCTGGCATATTTGCACAAACAAACACAAATCTACGCAATAGTTAGAGCATTATAAAAAACTGAAAAAAAATACGCATGGCGACATATGCGCACAGAAGTTTGAAATACAACGCACGCAGCTCATAGGCTTCTCAGTGAGACCCATTCCGTTCACTGATAAGCCACAATGTGTTTCCACACGAGCAACTGGTAATCTTTTTCGACGTCAAGCCCTGCACTATGAAACTGCGGTTAAACCATCTAAAGTGAACTATACTGTCTCGAGCAAAGCTGTGCATGTTCCAAACCAATTTTGCTCTCGGAGTCAGTGGAATCTGAATGGTTGAAAAGCCATTTCAAATGCTATTGGGTTGAGCTGGCAGAATTCCATTTGATATTGCCTACCATCTTGGTAGATGTTGTTCACATTTGGCTCGCACATATGCGAACATAATTGCAAGCATGTTCCTATCTGGATGTTTTCTTCGCGCTCTAAATATATGCAGTGAATGATGGAAAAGAGCGAAAGTTCTGGCAAAGAAAACGGAACTTTCGTCTTTTCATGTGCAATATTGTGCAGGTTCGGACATATTGTGTATGGAACTAAATCTTCTGCAGTTGCCGTCCAGAGGTCTGAAACTTGGTTTCTGGATCTGGTGCAATTCAGTAAAATCTGAAGTTTTTCAGCTGCTGCGAGAACTCACAAGAAGTACTCTCTGTTGATATGCTATGCTAGACGTTGTTTGTTGTCACACTTTTATTAGATCTGCATCTTCCTAGCCACAACGGCAAATGAAACCTCGTTGCCCCCTCCAGGGACTATTCTTTGCACTACCGCCTGAACCTCCCTGGTAAGCCAAACAGCGGGTCTATTATCATCCAATCTGCAAGGGTTGATATGCATTGAAGATGTCACATCCGACAGCTCCCAAGTCCAAGCACCTTATCAAATGAGCCGTGTCCAGTACGCCCGACAGCGAAAATCGCGAGCTACTTTGTGTTCAGAATTATAGAACCTTTAACTCCGAATCACTTTTCATAAATAACAATTCATGAAACTCAAATCGTACAGATACATAATCTCAACCGGAATACTGCAAAGATGGCGGTTCCGCTGTTCAGGCTGATCACTATCAGGAACTGCACTAAATTTATTGTTGAAGGCGCAGAAAGAATTGCGAAAACTAGCCTCTATGCCGTAGAAAATCTGTTGTCGCGCCAAGTATTTGTCGCGTAGCTCAAATTATATGCACACTGGCAGTTCAAAGACTCACGTACCTAGTCTACTCCTCAATGCAGCTGCCTTATTCGTTCCATTCAAACCAAAGAAGCAAAGGAAAGGTGCTATTTTTGTGACGAATCGCTTTACCAAAAAGAATGCGCCAAAGACTTTTCAGCAAGGGTGAAAGAGTGCTAGTCAGCCACTACATAACTTATTCTGCCGTTAACACAATTTTTACTACAGTGGACTACTCTCGAAAAAGCTACACATCTCTAAGGTAGCGTTGACGTACAGCTGCATTTTCAGAAAATGCTTAAACAACACGTATACACGCGTTCTATATGTTTGCAGATTCGCGAAAGTGCTGGGATAGCAACCCAAGCATGAGGAGACAAGCCTCTAAGACAACCTTGGTAATTTACAATGGGTTTTCCATAATGGAGAACGAACAAATTAGTATTTGACGCCTTATGTTGCATACACTTAAAGAAATGTTAATATTGTGCAATCAAAGACCCTTAGGAGAGCACGTGTAAATTAAGGCGTTTGGACCGGAACTCTCCTTTTAATTACACGTTCCTCACAAGAAAGGATTAGCAGCGCGTATCTACTCTTCAGTATTGGTGGGCACTGACTGCTGGGCGGGAGAGACAATGCAGTGCTTTTTGTTGACCAGCGGACTAGCACTGGCATGTAGAACTTCGTTTTTGAAGGAACTTATACGAAATACCGCAAAAAGCATGCATTCAAATGGCTGTCAACCGCGCTAGAAAACCAGACAGCCTAGTTCATTTCGTCCACTCGCTCGAGTTTCCTAGCTGCCTAAATTTTTTTTGCCGAAAGGCATACTACACTCAAAGGTTGCATACTCAGCGACAGTACAAGAAAAAGCATCTGAGCAGGCTCATGCCTGAAGAAAACAAAAATTGTTTCCTTGTGCCAGATAACTTACTGTGGAGTTTCGGCACGTATGCGTTCTCGAATTCGATGAAAAAAGTGGTGCTCTATTCGATAGAAAGGGTGGTTTGTTTCTCAAGGAGGAAACTTGTGTTTTCTGTCTTCTGCGAAATGGTTCGAAATCTCAGTACTAGCTGAATACGTATGTGGATATGAGAGCGGAAAACTAATTTCAATCGTTGAATATCGCCCTTGAAAGATATTTTGTCAATTTTTTCCGCATACAGTTCCGGTGCGTTTTGAACACGTTTCTGGTTTTGCAGCTCAGTATTTGTTCTATGCCGCGCTCGAAACTTTTCCTCTGATATTTTAGTTTCTCAGAGGACTAAGGTTTCCTCAGCTTAATTGAAAAATACGTTTTTGTCAATTGACGACCTGGGAACTTCAGTGGAGAATAAAATGTAGGAAAAGCATGTAAAAAGTCAGCTGTTTTGATGAATATATAAGCTTCTGCTATAAGCCATGGGACACAGCATGTTCTCGCTGCATCTGCAGATACAAGGCCACGCAGAACAAGCTAAGTGAGCAGTCGCACTAGCTTGCCAGGTTCCTCCTTATTTGAAGAACTCAGACGGTGGCGCTCAAAGCTTCACTTGAGACGGTGAGCTCTTGGGCCACACTGTCCAGTAGATAAAAGTGTTGGCTTCTTGAGCACAATGACCGTTATGAATTTTTTTAATTCGGGAACGTAACTGCATAGACGGACTAGGCCCCGTAATTAAAGATTCACAGTTCGCTTCCCTTGAATTCATAATCCGCGCCTCCCTGAGGGCAGGTTTCCCTGATTGCGACGGCTAAAAAAATCCCTTTCATGAATAGTTTGAGCACGATCCTTACCCCAAACTGGTCCAATCTGCTGTACCGCTGTGTAGTAGGTCTTCCCTTGTCAGATTTTTGTCGACATCTGTCAACATGCTTTTGGAAAAAATCACTTTATCTGCGTGTTTCACTTATAAAGTTTGACTCTACCGGAAAGTCTTTGTGTATTCGCCGCTTTGAACGCTCAACTTTGATATATATATATATATATATATATATATAGATACAGATATAGATGCATATAGCTCCTTTTCAAAATCTCGGTTTCGTTTCTCGAGTTCTTACTAGTGCAGTGTTGAGTTATAAAGTGCCCACTAGAAAATGTTGTCAGAATCTTAGGAGTTGAGTTGCAAATGTATCTTTCCACATTAGCCATAAAAAGATATCATCTGCGAAGAAAATGAAGGTGAAAAGTCCTTACCTAGCAGTAAGAGTGCTAATAGAGATTGGACGTCTAAAGTCAAATGTCTTATTAAAAAAGAAAATATAAACAATCACTCTTTTTGGTAGGAAGCACTTGCAAACTGGCCTATTATCGGAACGGCATCCAGATATTGCTGATTTTACACTGAATGAACATTTATATTACTGTTCTCAAATTCGTTCAAGGTGTATATAAGTTTGGTTAAACACATTTGTGTCTATTTTGTGTTGATTCTCACCTTGGCAATTTGTCTTCGCGCTTCAAGTTACGGTGACGCGTTCTCTGCTTCATTTGCATTTAGCTGAATAAGTTTCCACTCTTTTTTTGCACTTTGATAATCTTTTTCTCTTTGCCTTTGTGCGCGTCTGGTAATTTTTGTGTGTGCGGTTTGTACAAAAGATTTAAAGAATTTTGTGTATCCGCATCAGCTCCAGATTTACAATAGACCGGATTTCTTTTAAAATTAGATCCGGTACGTCATACCCCTTCTGAACTCTCCCCAATCAGAACCAATTTTGAGTTAGTTTCCAGTGCTTACATAAGTGAGCTAATAAAGAAGAATACGAAGCAAATTCTGATTAAGCTTCGTAAAAGTGTATTTGGTTCCCAAACACACTATTCAACACCACTTTTGAATCCCTGGACCATAGTAGGCAGCTACATATTTGTGTCAAGTTCATGCAGTTAAACATTACGTGAAGAAAAGACTGGCGGCTGGGCGCATAAGACTTCTTTTTCTATGCAGGAATTAAGCATGGAAGAACCAGAGACGGAAAAGAGGAGAAGGAGAAGTGCAATGAAAGACTCTAAATTAATTTAGCTGGAGTTTGGGTAACCTCAAAAATTTTCAGCCCGTAAATAAGAAAGAGGATCTATTGTTTAAATTTGTGCGTTCTGCCTATTTCGATTGTCATGAAGTATTTTTTCTATTATTAGTAGTATACAGCTGAGTGTCACGACGCCAGTCTTAGAGAGTTACTGATTCGTTAACGCTAAAGACTGGATTGTCAAACAGACGAGTTTCGTAAAGCTTCTCTTCAAACTCTACTTTTTTTTTTTTCTAAGCCACATCATGTGCTGTTTACATGCTTGAGAAGAAGATGCAGTTTCGCTTTTCTCCAAACTGCGCTGCATTCCGTCCGCTTTGCAACTGCGGTGAGCCTTCAGCATCACGTACTAGCAGGTTCCGTGGCTTAGCTTCATGCTATTACAATTGTTCGAACTAGAGCTAATCGTCCTCGCTTGTTCTTGCCTAGAAAATCTACAGCCACATATTTTGTGCTGCCTTGAACAGATTAACCGCTCATAACTGTTGAACTACTCTGCACTCGTGCATGTGCTCCACGACGAAACATCTTGAGAAAGTCGAAATTTTTTATAGATGTGCTTTCGATCCACTGGTCGCTTACCAGCGTGAAACGGATATTGAAGCACGAAAATGTTCAAGAATTGACCCATTAAACAGGTCACTGCCCTGAAACTGTCAAACAGTGCGACAAGCGAATATCGCGGTACAATACATTTAGTATCGATTGATCTATTGTGTTATTGTTAGTCGTCGTTGATGTAGCACAAGCGTATGACTACTAGAGGTATCAATCATAATTATGATATTTGTAGCTGTAATAATATCAATGATGATACTAATAGCAGTAGTAGCATTACTAGCACTAGAAATAATCTATATACTTATTTCCTTATTAACCACGAGTTGGCTTTGCGAAGCTTGTCGGCGCGACAAACGCCCAGCTAATAAAACAAAGAACCACATGGCAGCATTGCAGAAGCACAACAGCTGTTAGTTTGAAAGAAGCAGGAGGCCACAGTTTCGTTGAGATAAATTTAACGACAAGCGGAGTGCGTCTCCGCCTAGACGCAGTATTAGAAAGCAATTTTTAGACTCACGTCAGCCACGCTGCGTTTCTAGTCGTTGCTGTGTAACTGCTCAACATAAAAAAAAGATCCCTGCAAGTAGTCTTCAGAAGTCTATAATCTGCCGTCACCTACGAGCCCAAATCAATTTGATATAGTTACAATTCAAAATACTCCATGTTTCGCTTTTTCGTGCATTCCGTTTCGATAGCAGTACGCATCTGAAGCATATTGTCTGTTGCATGCGAAACGCATGTTTAAGTGGGTTCCTATAATATTTTTTTAAAAAAATATCTTTTTAAGTTCGAGTCTGCTACAGGACGCCTGAATCACTCAAAAAATCAAATCGCTAGACTCCATATGATATTCTGCTCTTTCATCTACTAATAGTTTTACAAACAAAATACGATTAAAGTCGGGTCAATCAGATACATACACAGTCTGTAAGCTGAAAAATCAGAATGTTGGCGCCGTACGGGACGATGTCCAGCACCCGGAATTGCGGTTTGCACCGAGACACTGTTTTCTTCCTGCGCATATAGTACCCCAAGGATTTTCTTCTTGCTACAATTTATCTAAATAAACGTACAAGTGCTTGACTGTACAGTTGCAGAGAAAAGAGTGCACTGGCGAATCTCCATACAAGCAAACGTTTACAGTGGGGGTAATATCACCATTTTTTGAGTCAGAGCTGCTTTGACTGAACATCTTGTAACGCGTTAGAAGCAAAAATGTACTGATAGCAGTAAAGGGTTGCCAGCACTATCGTCGTTGACACCACCATCCATCTTCGGGATGTGTATAGAGCTGGCAATCGATTTTTCTGATTTCAATCTGCTCATTGTCACCGACAGCCGATAGATATCTTACGAGCAAAAATCACCTAAATTTCTCCAAAACAGCTTGCTATCTCATATATGAAACTATTTTAACTCAACTATGGTACATCCTAACAGCCAGCATCACTTATAGAGTTACGAAAGAACACATGAAGCCAGTCACGATGTTACTAGCCTCAGATCATATCTGAGGCTATCTATTTGTCCTCCATTGTCCAAATACAACGTAACATGTTTGGAACTCAGTTCTGCATTGCTCTTCAGCTCACAAATATCTGAGCGACAACGAAACCTTTAGTGCAGCTGCGTTGACATGATGTGTATAATTAGTTTGTAACGATTTTGCAGTTGAATAAGCGGCACTACTGAGTACTGATGATAAAGTAAATCAGACGCTTCCCGCAGATTGTGCAGCACACTGATAGGTATGCCGTGATTCCATGGCTATCCGTGAATGACTTACCGCCGTGAAGGCTATCACCATCTGTTGTTTGCATGTAAAGGTGAGCTAGTGTTTTTTCGTGGCCCAGCGTTCGAAGCGCCAATCAAACAAAATTGATCGACGCTCTACTTTGTTCTGTACACGATGCGGTCGTTGTGATTCAGAAAATTAAAAAAAATCTGACCGCCATCACAAGGAAGCCACCATCATTTGAAAGATAGTGGTAACCTTCAACCAAAGGAAAGCACTTTCAGCCCGTATCAGACGCTGCAGCGCCTTGTACAAAAAAAAGTCGCAAATGATTGAGTGTATACAACCCTGCTCTTGCACGCTCTACATCAAGTAATGAATGTACAACGAATTGCAGGCCCAGAATCAATGGCTCTACGTACAGCCTGTCTAGATACCTGAAATCAAACAATAGATATTAGAAGCTAAGATGTATGCACAAAAATACTAAATTGTAAGAACTTTTTTGACAAAAATACCGCTATCCTCTTGATGCATCAACTGCAGTTCTCCAACCTCCTTGCGGTCCTCGACTGTCACCTAGTCCTATGTCGCATCTGAGGGTGGTGGAATGGTATTTTAATGTCGTCTCACCACTTACACATTCAGATGGTTGCTGGTATCTCAACACGCTGACGACATAACTTTCTTTTATTTCGCTACACTACGAGGGGATAGTAACGCATCCAACAATGTAAAAATGCAATTCTACACTCACCCTCTACAACCATAAAAAGTAGCAGAAGAAATTTCTGCGTATCAACGCAGTTGCTGGAACTGGTAAAATCCGATAGCAAGTACTACAGTACATTTTAATAAATGCAGCGAGCTGAAGACACGTTTCCTGGTACGTAACGTTCACAGATCCATAATTCAAATATTATGCACAAACCGCGAGTACGTTTTCTAACTTTTGCAGAAGGTTGAATGAATCGTTTTAACGGATTCAAACTACTCCAACCTTCTCAATTAAAAGACTACTTATTCCTCGTCGGCCCTAATCAATACACTGGTAAACATCAATCGACGTACGCAACTTTTTTCAGTACGTTTATTACGAAGGAGCGAATGCAATGCCCATATATAAACAGAATTATGGCTAATCACTTATAGACACCGTACAACATCTAAATATGACCTCTTTAAAGAGAGAATACAGTATCAACAGGAATTAGCTGAGTTAAAACCGCAAACAAAATTCATACACGGCTGTTGCGGACCATCGCTTTACTTATCGTATGCCTTCAAAAGAAAAAGGCCAAAAGTTATGCACCTGAAAGAGAGGAATAAGTGCATATGAAATAAAATGAAGCATAACATTACCTATATCGATCGTATCAGCGCCCTGCACACCATAGTGCTTGACGCGCTGTTGTAGCGCTGCTTTCTTAGTTTCTGAAAAGGACAGGATTGGGTGCTTTGTCCAGATCTCTATGTGTTTTTAATTTCAAAGAATAGTACTTGTCGAATAATGATTCATTAAGGACAACACATCTTTGATATGCAATGATTCGTGCTACTCATAAAGGGATTTTGGAATAAAAACGCATATATCCAAGCATATTATACAGAAAGCAAAGAGTTCACGACAAATGATATCGAGAGAATTCTTAATTGCTGCCTGCTCACTCGCTGCATTTGTTCAGGCTCTACTCCGATGAGGGAGATCCTCTGTAAAAGTAGAAGATGAAATCCAGCTGTTTCATTCAACTAATGATTGCGACGCTGCATTTTAGAAATGAGGCCAACATGAGCATACTAATTTTTAACTTTGTACTCTCGGCTTCTGCCTATAGGTCTGAATTCTTTTCAAAACTATCATCGATCGTGCAGTTGAAGCACTAGGTTTCTCGCTGAAGCTTCATATAAGTGATTGTCCAACAGGGAGCAGCTTCGATTATTCATATCAAGCAGCCCACTTTATTGTTTGGTTCGGATCTTTCATGAAGCGTCTGTTAAATCCGGGCAAGCCAAGACTTCAAAAAGGGTACTCGTTCCAATGAAAAGGCAACACAAGATTGAATTGATTGATCCAGTGTATTGTTGTACAAAACATAAGAAGAGCTTACGTTTTATTAGTGAGCCTCATGTGAAGTACATTTAAGAAACCATAGCAACCGTTTTTTGCGAGTGGTCGCACTGCTTCGGTCTAGCGCTACAAACAGAAGGAATTCTGACCGAGCGCGACTCGCTCGCATTGTTAGCGCCTACTACCTTCGGACGATTCTACGCAGGTATACGTGAAGAAAACAAATCGCTAAAACTAGAGTTTTACTTAGAGGTATTGCGTGATTCAGACCAGAGGCTCTTGTCGGTCAATATATATGTGTCGCTGTGTAGCAGTAGTTTATTGAAAGGATTTGAGTGACTGATGCCCTGTATATGTCTTACTTTAAATTCTTTTGCACAGGAGATAAACTAAAGTAGATTTTTCTCGCACATGCTATTCTATTGATAATGGCGCTGAACTTTTGCGAACATGCTTTCACCTCAACGCGCATAAACTAGAAGGTGTATGCTTCACAAAGTGGAGCCGAGAAACACTCAGCTTACAGGAGAAGTGCAGTTTGCACAAAAAAGGCTACCAGTTTCTCCTCCCACACCTTTTAATGCTGATGGAACGCTCTTTGTACAACAGGAAACAAGCCTAACCGCTCGGTAACTGGAAAACTGTCTGTAGGTGTTTTTCTAATGCGGTAAAGTTTCCATCAGTTATACTGTAGCTGTCTGCAAATTTGAATATTCCGCGCTTTTGTCGTCCGTACCTAAAAAGTATTCTTCAGGAGTATGGTTAACAGTCATTGTCAAACACGTTTACGGAAAAGCATATCCTGTATATTGACACGCCTTTGCTGGATGTTCTTTCTGAATGTAGAAAAGATACCTCAATGTATTTCATTGCTTGATATTATGAGCTCAAGTGTTGCCGTCAGTGGTATATAGTTGTGAAGAAACAAATATTTTGCTTTTGGCGTTTAAACACAAGAATTGACAGCGGGCTTGATTGATAGTGGGCTTCCTGCTGTTAATATGGAACAGCATATCTTCACAATCAAGTTGTTGAGAATACATATTCAAATTAGCTCAATTCCAATCCATCAGGATTTGCTCAAGGCAAGCGTACGTGTGGCTGTCTACGAAAGCTGTTTCTACACCAGGTCTCTTCCTCTATGAGCAAAGACAGGAATTTGTCTCAATGTAACGCCTGAGGCGCTCTAGAGGTCAATACCTTACAATCTGTGTCCTCCAATCAGAACGCAGCGCCTTCTAAACACAATTTCAGCGTGCAGTAGCTTTCCTGACGTGCCGTAGATATATACCGTCTCCACGCGAAACTAAACTTTTTTGTGTTCAAAGCGCTAACGCTCCAATCGAATCAAGTGATGCGTACTAGGCACTGCAAATTGTCAATCATCACTTGCACATGTAAACTAGCTGTTAGATGTACGTGTATACATCACGTCAAGGGAGGTAAGCTTTCGAAGGCGTGGTCCTCTCATACACCTCTTCAAAGTAGAGCCCCTTTTTTTTCAAACTAGCGCACCGCTGCTCTTGACCGTCACACAAAACGAACGCGCGCAGCAAGCCTGTATCTCAAAGGCGAAGGTTTGTGGAAATTGCGCTCGTGAGTGTACGGCAGCGCTTTTATTAATTGTCAAAGACGCCCAGCAGTAGCCTTGTTTTGGATGCAATACTTTCGAGAAGTCTGCTTCAGAATCCTGAGAACTCTTGATCCACTTATTGTCTACCTAAAGCCAGCTGTCTCTCGTTGTGCATTTATGTTTTCACACATTGCATGTAGGACTTCCGAGGTGGCTGCCTCATACTCACTTGCTTTAGCCAGAGTTCGCAAAAAAGGATTGCGTTTTGCGAAGTTGTCGTGCATAGCACGACTCTATTTGTCGGTTTCTGCCCTACTTGAAATATAGAAATTCTCGCTGAGAAAAAAGCGAAAGGGGTATCGTTGTGTCGACGTCAGCTGACGTCCATATGAAATAATATGATGCGCAACAAGAGTGGCTCTATCCGTTGATAAGTCTGGGGTCGAAAGGACGCTCAGGTCTTATTTGAGATTGTTGCCTGGGACGAAGAGTGCGTGCATAGAATTCACCTACGGCAGCGTCTTGGGTCCTGGTATCTGACTATATATCAAGCGATCGTCTTGTAAAGACTCATCATCATGCAGATAAATAAATAAATACGTATATATATATATATATATATATATATATATATATATATATATATATATGCAGGCAAATGCGCAGCCCACACATTTTAATAGGTGTGTTTGTTTGAACACATGCTTTCATAGAAACGTGAACAGGTCAGCAGCAAAGAAGGCAAAAAGATAAGTTGAGGTGCTTTTTCCCCTGTATAGTTGTTTGCAAAGCAAGAAAATCTAACTATCTAACGTTCCTCGTCTTCCAAAATTTGTAGACTCAGCACGAGAAAATGCAGTTCATGACATTCTTGTTTGCATTCGACATCCAGACACGCGCCTATCAAAGCGTGAGGGAAAAATTGTATTGTATGTAACTGCTCTCCATATGCTATTCAGCTATAGATTTTGAGAACTCAGAAGTTACGTAATTTGCGACTTAGAGATGGACTGGGGCTTTGCATGGAAGGAAAGCGGGATATAAAAATGCTGAGCTGTCTGAATTAAATGCTATGCAGCAAACCAAACGAAGCGATTCTTCATTTACATTTTCAGCTTATTTTTCAGGAAGTCCGGCCAATAGACTCGATCATGATAATAACTTGATGGCTTACAATATATGCTTGTTAAACGAGGTCACGATGGAAATTACGACCGAGATGCAACCCGTTACATAACGTATCGATAAAACCTCATGCATTTCCAATTTTTAGGCATAGACGTCCAAGATGATGCCACATATGCAATCCGTTACATGGATTTTCATAAAACCTCACGCACTACCTATTATGAGCAAAGGCGTCCAGTTCAATGCCACTCTAATTCCTTGGGGATAGGGATAAAAAAGACCAATCCTCTCAGCATCTGCCATACAATAATATTCCTTGTTTTATGCGTTTTTGCAGAGCAGTAATGCTGCAACAGCTCCCTACACATCCTTATCGAGACAGAGCCACCCTGCAGAATATGCTTTAATTTTGCTGGTTGCAGCGGTATTTTTTCGGCTATTTCGCTTCTCGTTTTCTCCGACAGAGCTGACGAGTGTGACGCCAGTTTAAGAAAGTTATGCTCAATGTTTCATTCGAAGCCTTCAAATGGGCAGCACGCTTTCTTTTCTGAGTTTGGAACTTCGCTCAGTGCTCATTCTATTAAAAAACTGCTAAAGAAGTAGCGTAGTACAAGTTCTGAAAATAACACCTGATAACGCGTCCACTTTCAATTGACCTTGTAGGCAAATGCGTTGTAATCGTCTGCGTCTTATGAATATGTACATGTGTATCCGATAGAGCCTATAATATACAGCGTGATGCTGTAAAGCTCTTTTCATGGCAATTCTTACGAAATTATGCCTAGCTAACATATATTATAGATTTCGATCTTACTATGGACTACGCAGATTCTCTGGTATATATATTTATCATTGCGTTTATTCTATACCCCAATAATGCTCAAACGTTCTCGTAATATCCCATATATGTCCATTTTGTAGATACATTGAGTAATTTTCTTTCTTGGCTTTGATCAAAGAGAGATGCAGCGCATGTCAAACAGTCGTATGTATTGCACACTGGTACTGATAGTGGATTCGCTTTCTCCGTCATATTAAGGTACAGCTGAGTTACTTCTACGTACACTGGTAAACTTCTCGTCAAACTGATTTAGAGAGAAGAGCCCGTCGTCGAGGTGGGTGTCATGGCAGTTCTTCTTTGTGCTCGCCCAACCACGTTGCATACAATATGCCGTGTTTGGGTGAGCCTTAACTGTATACATTTCTTTTTCCACATCTACATTCTCAATAAAACAAATGAGACACCTGCCACTTGAGGAAGTCAATATCCTATTTTGCTCAAGTCAGACTAAAAGGAATTTTGATGCGCGGTAGCAGCACCGCGACTGCAAAAATTGCAGCACCTTTTCAGCTGTCGATGGACTTTATATGCTAAAAGGGCACACCAGGCATATTTTCTGTTTCCTGTGTCCGGCAACCTGTTACTTGAATTCATTGAGACAAATTTACACGATAATTTGATATAAAACATATCGTAGAACACACACTCTCCAGCGAATCATACGCTTCTGCCGCGGTATGCACAGATGTACTATCAATTATCAAAGCAGCAAAAACTGTTTCTTCTTCCAAAGCAGCACCGATGGCGTGTTTGCATACGCAAAACGTACTAATTACAAAATCATTATTTCTGGATGTGAAGGATTTTATTTGCCAATTCCCAATGCGCTACAGGCTCACCACCTATATATCAAGTTTGGACTTCTGTATCTGTTTAGAGTCGATGCCAGATCCAACTCGGTGAATTCGTGAGAAAGGTGGGTCTATTCTCGCACACTGCTGTTCTGCTGCACTGCGCAGCGACAAACGTGAATATCCACATAAGTGTAGTCCCATTTACTCACGTCAGCGCACTTTCAAGTCAGTTGAAAAAAGTTTTTACACAAAAAGTCCCAGCATTTTTTAGAAATTTGAAAAGTATGCTAGGCTGTCTAAGTTGAACTATAGCGTCGGTCTAGCGTTTCAAGCGTTATATGTTTACAACAAGCATTCCACTTCTAGTTTGAATGCGCATTCTTTGCATCAGAATGCATCCACATTATGGCGACTTGTACGCGCATAAGCATCTCACACAAATCTAGACATTTTCATTTAACAACTGCTAGAAAAACGACTGCTTGCCCGAAAAAAGGTATCTGTTTGTTTATATTGAGCGAACGCGAACCTGCATAATGGAAAAATAAAGTTCAGCTTCTCAAAGCATCGGCCACTCCCAGACACCGCGCGTGTGTAGTAATACTCGTGTGAAGAATATTGTAGCTGTTATTTGAAGTGAAGCTCGTGGGTTTTTCTTTAATATGCGATTCGTATATCTATATGGATGCAAACATGTTAGATTTACATAGTGAGCCAATGCACACATAACAGGTACAGCTGATTTATTCGACGCAAGGATAAATCCCTTACTTAAGAGTATTTTACTGTCCGGCGCAGAAGAGCGCCAGGGTAACGCAATATGTATATATCGTGCAGCTCTGTGATTTCATCTACAAACGTCGGCTATTGATTGAAAGAGCTGAAAAACAAAACCCAAATATGTGTCGGCTACTTCTGCTCCAGGTTCACCTTGGCGTCTTGAAAGCGTAGTGCGCTCTACAGGTGCAGTGAAGCTTTGCTGATATCTTCGTGTGATGGTGCTTTGCACACCCGTGGAGACTTGCTGTAATGCTTAAAAAGCCAGACTAGTACAGACTTCTCACTCGCTTTAATCAAACTCAAGTCATTTTCTTTCTTCTCGCTGTAATAAGCGGAAACAAGGAGAAACGTGCCGCTTATATTGCGTGTATGTCTACGTTTGTTTTTCATATCTGTACCTCTTTTTAGTGCGGGGCAAAAATAAAGTTTTAAAACAGATTCTCTTTGTCAGTATACCAGATGTTTCTCGAATGCATAAATAGATGGAACTTATTTTGTGCGCTGCGCAGTGTATACAAATCCGAGAGTTTCACGTTTGCGCTAGCGTCTACAAAACCTCAACATATATATATATATATATATATATCTATATATATATATCATGCAATATAATATGTGTAAGCTGGGTACCCAGATATATTTAATTTAAGATTTGGAGATACATCGCTGCGCATGTCCCAGTTTCCTACTTCCATAAACAAGCGCTGCTTGTAGAAAATAGCACGCTATATATATGCCTCTTACCATATGTTACGTATAAAAGCATTGAGTTTGCCTGCAACGTTTTGTATGTATGTACGTATGTATGTATGTATGTATATATGTATGTATGTATATATGCATGTATGTATATATGTATGTATGTATATATGTATATATGTATGTATGCATAGATGTTATATGTATATATATATATATATATTTATAAATCTATCGGACGTATTACTGCTGTTCTGCGTGTTCTGCTACCTCCAAGTTGCAGTCTGAAAGTGCTTGTGTTTTTGACAGCGGAATCGTGCAAGATAGACATAAGCAGTCTACATACTTGCCAAGTAGTTTCGTTTGCTAGCGCCAGTGACTCTTCAACCGCTGCGCCAACGAGATACAAGCCTTAACTTCCGCAGCTGCGCTTCCCTTATCTCAGTCAGAACACTAAGCACTTAAGATTCTATCGCAGGTATGTCGGATGTGAATCAGTGCGAAACATTACAAGGACACGCTTGATGCCATAGCAAAACAACCAACTCCCATGTTAAGCTTCTTACGTTCTGTATATTACGCGTTCACTCGTGAAGCTAACGAAGATTTCTTATTCAATCACAGTAGAAGCGCAATACTGTTCAGCATTTAGTTTTCCCGAAAAGCTACCTGGCGTTATATCGCAGGTTAAAAGGTTGTAGAAAGAGGGTGTACATCGCAGACAGGCACTGAATTTGGGACGAGTTGATTCAGTCCTATATATTTGAACAAGCCAGTGAACATGGCAAGTATAGTATCAGGACGAGACGATTGTCCGGCATGTGCTCTAGGCACTACTTACCGACGAAGAAATAATCTCCGATAAAATTAGTTCTTAAAGCTATAATCACAATGAGCAGTTACTACGGTTACCGTAATCGGGGAATATTCAAAATACCGTTGGAACTTCAAGAGCTCCACGGAACCTAACGCTTAGTTTATTTCCCCTCTTCATATGCATATATATGACCGTGAAGGCGACCTGCAGACAGCCTTCCAAAAGTGGAGAAACTCACGGCCTGGGCCGCATCCAAAGCTCCACTTTTTATGCAAACATATATATAGACCTTGGCAGCCTAAGGTTAAACGCGCTAATTGACCTAGGCTATTAAGAAGGAAACAGAAGCAAGATTGTGGTTCCGAAGCTTTTTATTTGATAAAGGTTTGACAAGTACTATATGGCAACGCTAGGAGAGTGTTGACTAGCCAGTTTGTTTGATGTTTTGTGGAGCTGACATATTTTGGAGAATGTGCTACTGCTGAGGAAACCAAACACGTACACGGCAACGAGTCGGTCCGACTGAAATTTTGATGGCCTGAAAGCACATATTTATGCTGTGCTTATGATTTCGCAGCCCGCACAAGCCAATCGGGAAGCTCCACTGGGATACAGCGTGATTGACTGGGTGCGCGCATGCTCTTTAGTCTTTTCCAATCCTTTTATAGAAACAAATAAAACATATTTTGTTTGGTGTCTTCTGTTGGCGTACTGCTCAAGGCTATTCTATACTAGCATACAAAGCAAACTATGAAAACACAAGATCCTGAAACGAAGGAGAATGACGAGGTGACAGGTCTGAGCAGTAGATTTTTCGATGTATAAGTGTATTTGATGCCCGGCAAAATAGAAAGATGCTCGGCCCTGTATTTCTCTTCTTTTCGCAGATTGTGCTGTACGAATCGGCGGCTTGACGCAAAGTACTGTTCTATATCAGGCGCCGACCAAACGGGATGTATTAGTACCACACCTAAATTCGTTTTGACGTTCACTTCGAAACAAAGTAT